>NC_061836.1:32802531-32820031 GCF_019202785.1 Penaeus chinensis
GCGCCAATGAAGTCGGTTCGAATCCATATATCGACTCGAATCCCGAGACACAATGCATCATCCGTTTCGAATCCGTTTCGAACTGTACTCCGACCAACGACCACGAAGCTTGATTTTAATTTGCATTCGCTGCAGGGAAGACAGAAATCACCGTGGGACCTCATTCATAAAAAACAAAGTAATTTTGGATTGGGTTAAGCATCTTCGAAGTGAAATTCCTTGCACGACACCAAGCGCAAGGGCCATCAGCGTTGACAACTATGGCACTGTAATACAGCCGCGTGTATTATACAACACAAGCTTCATTGTACCTGCAGTATGTATTATACATAACACGCTTGCCACTGCAATGCCGAGAGCGTGTAAGGGCCGCGACAAGGAACTAAGTACACTATGAATGAAATATTTAAACTACGAACATACAGAATCGGGTTAATGGCAACGCTGATCCTCTCTACAACGGCTTTGATAGCAAGGAAATTCAAACAAAAAGGAAAATTCTGTAAGCTGATACACAAAAACAAAAGACACTGACATCTAATAATAATAATGATAATAATAATAATAATAATGATAATAATAATAATAATAATAATAACAATAATAACAACAATAATAATGATAATGATAATAATAATTGTTATTATTATTATTATTATTATCATTATTATTATCATAATTATTACTGTCCTAACAGCAGTTCATCGGAAGCTAAATTTAGAAAAAAATGTTTAGACAGTAACATATAATTCATAAGACTTTTAAACCTCTTTAAGATCTCTGCTCAGGAGTTTCCAGCCGTCTGCTTCAAAACGTGAACAGATTTTTAAACCAAGTGAAAGATATATAAGAATAAATAAATAAATAAATAAATAGTCTACACGAGAAGAAAGAAAATATATCCACATGATCTCGCTCTCTCGTAGTGATAGTATGTAAGAGTATACTCAGGTTGTTCAGAATTTACATATCTACTTCGAAAATACGAAAGATAAACTAGTGGATTTCCGTTACATCTTGCGAAGACGTAGGCGTTCCCTTTATTAAATATTTTACCTGAACTTAAAGCAAGAAAAATATTGATATGTTTTAAACTTCTGATCGATAGGTAATAAGATCTGCTCAGAATACCATATTCATTTGGTCTTTCCTGTTACTATCAGGAACTATTTCATGAGATGATGATGATACGCAAACTACAACAGGGAGAAGTAGACGAGCACCTTACGAGATGAGGGGAAGGTAGGGGGGGGGGGGGAGGAGAAGGGGGAGGAGGGGAAAGGAAGGCTCACTCCGGGAGGTAACTTGACATAATTGTCTCGAGTTTTTGAAGGGGGAGAAAAGTTTACAAAACTGGAAGTTGGTCCCGACATTCTGTCCTCTCTCTTCTCTCTCTTTCCTTTTCCCTTTTCCCTTTCTCTTTTTCTCCCTCACTCCCTTTTGCTTTCTTTGCATCATCTGTATTCTTCTGATTCCCCTTTCTCCCCCTCTCCTTTCTACTGTCTTTCCATACCCTCTCCAATCTATGCCTTCCTCTCCTCTCCCAAATTCTGTTCAGTTAACTCCTTCATCTCCATCACCCACTCTCCTCTCCTCTCCCACTTACTCTCCCTTCCAAGAAAACGTTCTCTCTCTCTCTCTATCTCTCTCTCTCTCTACCTATCTCTATCTCTCTATCTCTCTATCTCTCTTTCTCTCTTTCTCTCTCTCTCTCTCTCTCTCTCTCTCTCTCTCTCTCTTTCTCTCTCTCTCTCTCTATTTCTTTCTCTCTTTCTCTCTCTCTCTCTCTTTCTTATCATGTATCTTCTCAGTATTCCTTTTCTCAACATTTCACAACCATTAACATCGCCCTTTCATCTCCCTCGAATACTATATTAACCTTCAATTCCTGAATAACAAGCCTGTCATCAACTTTACTTATTGACGAATAGATTAATAAATGATATGATGTTTTCACCCTATTCTGGACCGTGTGAATCTCTATGTTGCAGTGTTTTGATTGTATACACAGCTGTTACATATTTAACCAAACGTTGATTGGCACAAGCTTGCATAGCAACACTGCACGATTCCTTTCCATTCCAATATTCATACAAGCAAAACGATCGTGTTCCTACGCGATCCATATCAACATTCACCCTCTCTTCATTATCTTCTCTGTGCAATTCGGCAAGACACTGTCCGTGGATACGCACACACTCGCGCACGAATCCCCCCCAAAATTAAAAAAAGATAACACACAAAACCACAAACACACAGCCTCGCACACGCAAACACAGGCTATGCATATGTCGGCTACACGTCAATGTGTCTTGTTAACTCCGCTGTTTCCCCCCGGAGTGAAGCGCGGAGTTTGCATGTATACATTATTCATGGGGACATGTAGCAAAGTTCATTTCAAGACACTCAGTGGTCAGGAAGTGAATCCGTGTCAGGCGGAGGTGGAAGTAGAGGGTGAGGGAAGGAAGAGGAGAGGAAGGGGAAAGGGAAAGAGAAGGGGAAGGAAAGGAAAGAGTGGGGAAGCTTCAAACGGAGAGAACAGTAGTAAAAGGCGGGGGGATATGGAATGGGCAAATATTCTATGAACTTTTACGTGTGTACACATATATATATATATATATATATATATATATACGTATGTAGAGACAGATGGATGGATAAATATGTAATATATAGATGTGTGTGTGTGTGTGTGTGTGTGTGTGTGTGTGTGTGTGTGTGTGTGTGTGTGTGTGCGTGCGTGCGTGTGTGTGTACACACATATATATAATATATACATATATATGTATACATGTATATGTGTATGTATATATGTATATATAAATGTATATGTGTGTATACATATATATATCCATATATATGGATATATAGATATATGTATATGTATATATGAGTATGTATGTATGTGTTTGTACGTGTGTGTGTGAGTGTGTGTGTGTGTGTGTGTGTGTGTGTGTGTGTGTGTGTGTGTGTGTGTGTGTGTGTGTGTGTGTGTGTGTGTGTCTGCCACCGGGCCTGGCTCCGGGTTCCATGGCGTCTCATCTTGCTTGCGCCGGATCCAGCTCGCCCAAGCCGCACAGAACGAGGCGCCGGGTCCACTGGCGAGGGCCTCGTAAGAAATGTATGAATGAGAATCAACAGAGACAGATAATGCAACGTTGTGGCTTCGTCGTAGTTCCCACGAAGCCCAAAACAGCACCAATTACATCACATGAATTGCGCTGTTGTTCTTTCTCGTTCATACCTTTGTACACTTGTCACTCGTCATGTGATTCCTTAACCTAACAGCAAACTGCCGTATTTATTACACATATTTAAAGTTAATTATAATGTAATATTATATAAACATTTTTCCCCAATTTAATACATATGTTGTGAGGATGCTAACGTCTGTTTTTGTTTATTATTATTATTATGGCTAGAATATATACACGAGTAATTACAGTAATGCACCTACTTCGCTAAATACCAGGAGTGTATATATTTTTTGACGCAACACAGGCTAGCCTATGCACATGAGTTTCAAGTATATTCATATTCTCCTTCTCTTTCTCTCTCCTTGGCATATTTAAGAAAAGAGTTTTTTTTTACGGACCCACTACGTTTAGCTGGAATGTCTTATCTACAGTTTCTTCTTCCCAAATTGCGAGGCACTACCTCTATATCGACGCAATATTCGTACATAATAGGGAATTAAAAAGATTCCTGACTTCTTCAAGTAAACTCTACACTGCCCCGCCAGCCTTCGTCCTCAAGCGACGATTTTCATATCAAACACCAAGAGACAGCAAAGCTAAATGAAAGCTTTCATTATTCACAAAGTACCTCCGGCTGTCTAAATTATTCACCCTGTGCCTTCCCACCGAAATGTCACTGTGTTGTTTCTTGGTTGTTTTTCATCAAGCAATGTTAATACGAGATTCTTACGGCGTTTCTAGTGCTGCTTAATTCAGTACTATTTCTGGTAGGCCTACACGCCTTGAGAATGCTGAAGATATGAAAGCGAGGCCTATCGAGAAAGATGAGATATAGGCATCTTGACTAGGAACATCTCAAGGGCTATTGGTGATGGTGATGATGATGATGATGATGATGATGATGATGATGATGATGATGATAAAGGTCAGTGATTGATATCTGTCCATTTGTGTTAAGGATAATTCTAATGGTGATAAAAGGCATAAACACGTGATGAAAATAGTAATTTTCCTCTGTAATTAAAGGAAAAGTTAAACATTCAATATTCTAAAAGAAAAAGAAAGCGACACTCGAAAGTTATCAAACAAGAGACATAGAAAAAAAAATAAGAAGAAATACGAGATCATATATAATATATATATATTTAATTTTCCTTTAGGCTAAAAGCATTGTTACGTAATATTGTAACTAAAATTATTTGTGTGAGCCTCACTGTTTCATACACACAGACACACAATCACTACACAAGGGACACATACACACTCTTATACAAACACACTATATACACACACACACACGCACAACACACACATTGTCGCAAACAGTAACATTCTCCCCTCTCTCTCACTCTTCCTCACACTCCATCCTTCCCTCCCTCCTCCTCTATCCTTCCCTTACTCTTCATATGCCCCTCTCCCTCTCTAACCTTCCCTGCCTCCCTCCCTCTCACCCTCCCTCCCTCCCACTCATCTCTCTCCCACACACAAACACACACACACGACACTTGAACATGTCACCATAACTCTCAGTATTTGCCGGAGTAACACGATATTTTCCCGGTAATCCAAGGGCGAACACATGATACGAAGTCAGATATAGCTTGGGTTATCGACTTGTCTTTCCTCTTGATGTAGAATTAGCCTCAGGGACACAATAACAGTGCATTCTGGTTTCAATATGATGCCACTTCAAATACAGCGATGCCCATTCTCGATGAATTCCAATAGGAATGAGTGCAAGCATGACTGGAGTAAGGAAAATATGCAACAAATAAAATGAACAATGCTTACTCTAATATGATTAATACCACCGCTGCCACCATAAAGGCACACAAAACAAAAACAAAAACAAGACTAACAGCCCAATACTACCACGAAGGGGAAAAAAACACAAAAACAAACATAATATAACGGCTATAATACATTTCCCACCTACGGCCCCTAACCAGCGCCATTGGTAAACCGAACGACACGCCGGTGAGAGCGAACCGCAGACTCAGCGAAGCAGGGCAGCTTTTAGTTGAACGAACCAAACGTAATCTATACTCCGCCAATCACAAGCAGCGGCGTCAGCGAACTCACACGCACAAACAGACACAGAAATCAAATCTTTATAACAGTGATAATGGTAAGGGAAAAAATAAATAAATAAAAAGCTTATCGCAGTAACTGTTAATAGTAAATGCAACGTTGCAAATGACTGATGACAGTAATGATGAAACTGACAATGATGCTACTGAAGAATATGATAACAATCATCATAACAACATCAATAACACTAACATTATGTTAATTAGCAACATTAACATAATGGTGTGTTGTCTGTAGCATTAACAACAACACTGTCAATAATAATACTTATCCCAATCTTTGTTACTGCTAGTATGGTTTTCTTAATCAAAAGTGGAATTATCATAACTGTATTGGAATGCTAAGATTATGATGATTAATAATTATAATAATTATGATATTAACAGTAACAACAATAATAATAATAAGATGATAATAATGATGATGATAATAGTAATGATAATGATAATAATGATGATAATAGTAATGATAATGATAATACTGATGATGACAATCGTCTTTTTATCATTATCAGTATTATCACCATAATCATAATATTTTTCTTTATAATCATCATTATCATTACCATTACCATTATCATCATCAATATCAGCTTCATCACCATTACCATTATTACCAAAATAACATCAGTAACAGAACTTCAAAAAAACAGGACCATGTATTCAATCACAAAAAAAAAAAAAAAAAAAAAAAAAAAAAAAAAAAAAAAAAAAAAAAAAAAAACAAGCAGGAGAATGACTCTTCGAAGTACATAAAGCTTGAGAGAATAGCAGTGACACAGAATGCAAGACAATGAGGAAAGAGGGAATGGGGAAGGGGAGGACACAGAGGGGGAGAGGGAGAGGGGTGGGGAGGTCTGACGAAACTGACGGCCGAGGGAGGAATGTAGTCTGCAGTGGGAAGGCATTTGTGTTATTTGATCATCGGCGAGGAGAGAGAGAGAGAGAGAAGGGGGGGAGGGAGAGGGAGAGGGAGAGGGAGAGGGAGAGGGAGAGGGAGAGGGAGAGGAGAGAGAGAGAGAGAGAGAGAGAGAGAGAGAGAGAGAGAGAGAGAGAGAGAGAGAGAGAGAGAGAGAGAGAGAGAGAGAGAGAGAGAGAGAGAGAGAGAGAGAGAGAGAGAGAGAGAGAGAAAGAAAAAGAGAGAGAGAGAGAAGGGGGGAAGGGAGAGAGAGAGAAAGGGAGGGAGGGAGGGGGAGAGAGAAAGAGAGAAACAGAGAAACAGAGAAAGAGAGAGAGAGAGAAAGAGAGAGAAAGAGAGAGAGAGAGAGAGAGAGAGAGAGAGAGAGAGAGAGAGAGAGAGAGAGAGAGAGAGAGAGAGAGAGAGAGGGGGGGGGAGTGAGAGAGGGAAGGAGGAAGGAAGGGAGGGAGGGAAGATAGTTAGATAGATAGATAGCATAGAGAGATAGAGAGAAACCGGCAGACAGGGATATATATATAGGCAAGAGTCAGAGACCAAGTATATGCATATGAGAAGAAGAGTACGCACACATGACCATAAAATACACACGTCGGCTCATGTGGTGTCTCGCAAGCACGTACAGACGTACAAGCGCAAACCATATGCATATCTAACACACTGCCAAGCGATCGCACGCCAACAGATACATTACGACTCGAGTAGAAGATACACTTTCTTGTTATGAATAGTTAAACGCTTCATATGCATCTACGTATATTTTTCCTTCGGTTTGCCTGACCGCGGCGTGCGAGCGAGCGAGTGTCTGTCCTGTATTGTTACGAGTAAACGTGCGCCTGGAAATGTATGGCCCAGACACCTTTAGTAACCTTGACCTGTTGACAGTGTCGAGCTCGGTCTCTTTCCAACGACGACGGATGGAGGTTAGAGGAATGCCGGGAGTAATGGTGCGGGGAGGAGGAGGAGGAGGAGGAGGAGGAGGAGGAGGAGGAGGAGGAGGAGGAGGAGGAGGAGGAGGAGGAGGAGGAGGAGGAGGAGGGGAGAGGAGGAGGAGGAGGAGGAGGAGGGGGAGGAAGAGGAGGAGGAGGAGGAGGAGGAGGAGGAGGAGGAGGAGGAGGAGGAGGAGGGGTGGAGGAGGAGCTGGAGGAGGAATAGGAGGGAGAGGAAGAGGAGCAGACGCCGAGGCAATCTTGTTAGCAGCCGACTTGCGAGGCGCGGCGAGGAGGTCTCGTTCACATAATTCGATCACGACCCGGCGACCCGCGCCCACAAAACACCCACCCACCCACCGCCCACCGACCCACCTCGACGCCTCACACCCTGTCAGAGCAAAAAGCATTAGCACGCCCACCCTCCCGCAAGACAACGAACTGTCTTTACGCCTTAAAGATTTTGCGGTGGAGAGAAAGACGAAGAGGAGGATGAACACGCAACAATAATTCCTTATATCACTATCTATTCCTTACCTATTATCTATATATTATCTATTATCTATCAGTACTGTAACTTAGCTAAGCTCCGGAAAGATATAAACGAATATGAAGCCTTCACAATACTAAATAAAAGGAATGTCTCACAGACGGAGGAGGAAAAGGAGCAGATATGAAGCCTCCCTCCTTCCTGCTCTCCCAGAAACATGTTGTGACAAGACAGCGCGCGCCAGCTAGTCCGCGGGAAAAAAGGATGAATGTGTTTGTGTATATATGTGTGCGTATGTGTGTGTGTGTGTGTGTGTGTGTGTGTGTGTGTGTGTGTGAGTGAGTGAGTGAGTGAGTGAGTGAGTGAGTGAGTGAGTGAGTGAGTGAGTGAATGAATGAATGAATGAATGAATGAATGAATGAATGAAGTGAGTGAGTGAGTGAGTGAGTGAGTGAGTGAGTGAGTGAATGAATGAATGAATGAATGAATGAATTAATTAATTAATTAATTAATGAATGAGTGAGTGAGTGAGTGAATGAGTGTGCGACCGACCCACCGACCGACCGACCGAGTGTGCGTGCGTGAGCGAGTGCAAACGTGTCACCGCGTGTGCGATTGTATCAACGTCTCTGCAACACATCCGCATGCGAGTGGATCCACGTTCCCCGCTCGCCTGATGCACTCCAAATTCTATCACGCGCGGGAGCAATCAATGATCCGCTCTATCACGCTCCGATAATCAATAGCCGCGTCCGCAATCTATCACGGCGCGCGCTAAATGATGTCATTTCGAACACATGTTTTGCTCTCCTCTTAAACTGGTGCGTTTCATCACACTTCGCTTCTCTCGCTTCCCACAATACATCTCCGCTCTATCATATCTCCAGTGAGAAATTTTTTAATGACGAAATTACCATCCTTGTCGCCCCAAAGTGTTTCCCCTGGAAAACTATTTTTCAGGTTTAGGGGACCCCGATTACAAACAAAAAAATCCAAAAGTTATCTTTTAAAATCTTCAACTTTACAAAGGTATTTTGCACCTCATTCACGGAGAGGAGAGAGGGGAGTGAGATGAGAGGAGGAAAAGGGGAATGAAAAAGAGGATGAAGGGGGGAAGAGGGAGCTGATGGGGAGAGAGAGAGAGAAAATGGGGAGGAGAGAAGGCGAGGGAAAAAGAGGAATGAAAAGAGAGGGAGAGAGGGCGAAGGAGGAGAGAGAGACAGAGAGAGAGCGGACAAAAAGAGACAAGGGAAAAGAGAAAAGGGCAGAGAAGTCGTAATTACCCGGGAATCTTTCCCCACTCGTACTCAAAGAAGGGAAGTGGTTGCCCAAAGGGTTTTGGTGTTTTTGCCTTTCTGGTTGCCCGTTGTGGGGGGGGGAGGGAGGGAGGGGGGGGGGGATTGCATGGGGGGTGGGGTGGGAGGTGGGGATGCGAGGCACTTGTTTAATTCATTCATACATTTTTTCTTTACGTTAATATATTATATATATAATTTTATAAAAAACATTAAAACAAAATAAATATCTTATTATTTTTTTTTTTTTTTGGTATATATATTATATATATATGTGTGTGTGTGTGTGTGTGTGTGTGTGTGTGTGTGTTGGTGTGTGAGTGTTGTGTGTGTGTGTGTGTGTGTGTGTGTGTGTGGGTGTGTGTGTGCGTGGATTTAAACGTAGACAGAAACTGAAATTTTAAACCTCCCATTTCCACCCCCATATAATATTTGGTTATATTTGTGGTTGTGTTGGTTGTAAATGTTTACACGTTTCATGAGTCATGATATTCCCCCATAATAAAATGTGCGACTGCGTGTTTGAGTTCAAGTTTTTCCCAAGAGGAGAAGTTTTTGACTCAAAAAAGGGCTTTTCCCCACTCGTGTCTAAATTTTTTTCCCCGTTTTAAACATTCCCCTATTACGATTCACATACCGCTGCCCGCAAAAGAACGATGGTGTATAACTGTGGCACCGAAGCGAAGGGAAGGAAATAAATTGAATGATAACGAAAACGAGAAATGTCAACAAGGAATTTTGGCAGTAGCAATTGGGGGTTTGTGGGGGCGGGCGGGCGGGCGGGCGGGGGGGGGGCTGGACAAGTGCCGTCTCAACGGGCCGGGAGTATCTGCCTAATAATGGGGCTTGGTATTCACCCCATCAGCATGGCAAAAGAACCCCATTCATCAATGAAGCGAGTGTCTTGCCTCACAAATGAGTTGAATATCTCGCCTCATAAACGGGTGGGAAGGAGAGAGAGGGGAGAGGGGAAAAGAGAAGTGAGAGGGGGGAGAGAGATGGGGAGGAGAGAGAGAGAGAGAGAGGAGAGAGGAGGGAGAGAGAGAGAGAGAGAGAGAGAGAGAGAGAGAGAGAGAGAGAGAGAGAGAGAGAGAGAGAGAGAGAGAGAGAGAGAGAGAGAGAGAGAGAGAGAGAGAGAGAGAGAGAGAGAGAGAGAGAGAGAGAGAGAGAGAGAGGCAAACAGACAAACAGACAGTTAAACAGACAGACAAACAGACAGAGCGCGAGAGGTGAAAAACTCATCTCCCCCTGATGAGCATCCGAACATCCCGCCTAGTCGACGGAATCGAGCATCTCGCCTCCTCAACGAATCTCAGCGCCTTGCCTCGCCTCGCCTCGCCTCCCCCCCAGCGATGCGAGACGCGCTCTGCCTCGACACACGGAGTAACTATCATGTGTCAGCGAGACGAACGGTTTGTTTGGCGCGCCTGTGTGAGCCTCGTCTGAATGGGGGGGGGGGGGGGTAATTAATATACTTGTGCGTGTCCCTTTGTCTTTATGTGTGTGTGTGGAGGGGGGGGGGGGGCTGTTTGTGGAAGTAGGGTGTGCGTGTGTTCGCGTGTGTTGTGTGGTGTGTGTGTGTGTGTGTGTGTGTGTGTGGTGTGTGTGTGTTTTTTGTGTGTGTTTTGTGTGTGTTGATGGAGAGAGTTGAGGGGAGAGAGGAAGAAAAAACCTGAGAGGGGAGAAAGGGGCAGAGAGAGAAGAAGGAAGAGAGAGAGGAGAAGGGGAGAGAGGAGAGAGGAGAGAGGGAAAAGCGGAGAGAAAAGAGAGGAAGAAAGGTGGAGAGAAGGAGAGGAGGAGGAGACAACAGACAAAAGAAAGACAAGACAGAGACAGACAGCGAACCGCTCTTCAATTACCCCCCCCCCCCTTTCCCTGCGCATGCTGGGTGGCGCCGTCGGCTGTTTCTCGCAGACGAGGAGGAGAGAGAGAATGCAGCGTCCGTGTAATTAGCGTTTATTCCTATGAAAGGCGGCGTCGACTTCTGCAACTTTCTCCGCGGGATAATTGCGAGGTTGGAAAGCCTCGAATGTATCTACGGGGAAAGTTACCAACTCGAGTTCTGGATAATGGAAATATGGTTTTGTATACAACCATTATGGGAGGACTGTTTCCCCAAGAAATCGTAGAGAAAAGTTGAGCTACACATCAATTATGTCGATAATGATTCCTTCGCTTTAGAAATAAATAAACATATATAAATACGAAACACTCTCATCACACCAACACATGATAACTTTACAAAAAGATCAAAACTTGAGCGCTTTTATTTAAAGCCTATTTTTTTTAACCCCCCTTTTCTCTTTTCTCCCCGCAGGGCGTTGAGAAAGAATTAAATTTTTAACCCTTTTCCCAATATTGTTAACTTAAAGCGCTGATTTCACTTTGGCCTCGGTAAGGGTGGCTTTTTAACGGCCTCCACTTGCCGTTGCCAGCTGAATCACGGCGGGGCATCGGGAAGGAGAGTTTTATCCCGCGATTATGGCGAACGGGCGCCCGCCGAGGGAACGAGGCGGAGAAGGAGAAGTGGAGGGGGGAGAGAGGGAGAGAGAGAGAGAGAGGGAGGAAGACGGAGAGAGAGAGAGAGAGAGAGAGAGAGGTGGAGGGAGGAAGAGGAGAGAGAGAGAGAGAGAGGGAGGGGAAGAGTCGGGAGTGAGAGAGAGAGAGGAGGAAGACGGAAGAGAGAGTGTTAAGAGAGAGAGAGAGAGAGAGAGAGAGAGAGAGAGAAGAGAGAGAGGAGGGGGGGAGAGAGAGAGCCCGAGGAGAGACGAGTAGAGAGACGAGAGAGAGGGAGAGAGAGAGAGAGAGAGAGAGAGGAGAGAGGGAACGAATATCGGGGAGAGAGAGAGAGAAGGGAGAGAAGGGAGAGAGAAAAGAGAGATGAGAGAGAGAGAGAGGAGAGAGAGAGAGAGAGAAGAGAGAGAGAGGATGAGGAGAGGAGAGTGACGAGAGACGAGGAGAGAGAGGTGGAGAGGAGGGGAAGTGAGAGGAGTGAGAGAGAGTAGAGAGAGTGAGTGAGAGAGAGAGAGAGAGAGAAAAGACAGACACAGTCACAGAGCGCGAGAAGTGAACCTTTGCGCCTTCATCATCTCCCGCCGAAGGTTTCTTCACGGGGCCCCGGATCCCGACGTAACGGGCGGCCTCACGCCCCCCCCCCCCCCCCCCCCCCTGTTACCCCCTCGCTGGCCGTCACGCCGGGTACCCAGAAACCCCTTCATTACCCCCTGTCGGTTATCCCAACTTACGCGCAGTCACGCACCGGCGGGGGAGGAAACCCCAGCGGTCACGTCCCCACCGTCATACGTACAACGAATAACATATGTACCGATACGACACAAACCATGCAGACGGACGGGGCGGACAGACAGAAGAAAAGAAAGGGGAGAAAGAAACGGGAGAGGGGATGAAAACCCCCCACAAAACCAGTAAAATCCCCCCCCCCCCCACACACCACAACACACACACACAACACAAACCAACTCAACACCACCCCCAAAAGTACACCCCCACACTCCCCACATCCCCACGCAAACACACACAAACAAATAAGCAAAAAAAAAAAAAAAAAAAACATTTCCGTACAGCCATCGACCCAAAGGCCCGCACGCGTTCATCACTAACCGCCAGCATCATCACTTACGCCCGCAAAACACCCTCGCTCATCGAGAGACCTGCAAAAAGGCTTTCCTCTAACGGCCCGACTGCATTCGAGCTCAGGAAGGGGAAATAACTCCTTTCGCAAGATGGTGGTGATGGTGGTGATGGTGGTGATGGTGATGGTGGTGATGATGGTGGTGGTGATGGTGATGGTGGTGATCGTGATGGTGGTGATGGTGTAGTGGTGATGTAGCGGTGGTGGTTGTGATGATGGGGAGAAGGAAAAGGAGGGAGAAAGGGATGGCGTGTGTGTGTGAGGGTGATGTGGATGATGATGATGATGATGATGAAAGATGATGATTTATGATGATGTGATGATGATGATGATGATGATGATGTGAGATGTGTGTGATGAAGATGAAATGAAGGGCAAAACAACGGCCCCAAAAATAAAGTATTTACACATTGACCAGGGATCCCTCCCAGTCCTCCCAGTCCTCGCCCAAGGCAGCGCAGGAGCGGCCGAGCGCGTCCAGGTAGGGCTTCGCGATACGCCCCGCCCGGAGGGTCTGTTTTTCCGGAAGTGAGCGGAGGGGCGGGGAGGGAGGGGATAGGGGGGGGGGGAAAGGGGGAAAAGGAGGGACGGAAAGGGGAGGGTAGGTGGGAGCGGAGAGGAGGACGAAGAGGGGCGGAAAGGGTGGGGATAGGAGGGAGCGGACAGGAGGGGATGGGAGGGACGGAGTGGCCTTCCTTCCCTCTTCTTCTCTCTTCTTTTATTCTCCCTCTCCTCTTCCCTCCTCCTCTTCCTTCCCTCCTCCTCTTCTTTTATTCCCCCTCCTCCTCTTCTTTCGCTCCTCCTCCTCCTTCCCCCTTCCTCTTCCTTCCCTCCTCCTCTTCTTTTATTCCCCTCCTCCTCTTCCTTCGCTCCTCCTCTTCCTTCCCTCCTCCTCTTCTTTTATTCCCCCTCCTCCTCCTCCTTCCCCTTCCCTCTTCCTTCCCTCTCGCTTCATTCCATATTCTCCAAGAATATTCACGGAAGGAAGTTCTCCAGCTGCCAGAAGTTGGTTGTGGCGGCGGTTCGGCCACACCACGGGGGGGATCAGAACACCGGGGGAGGGAGGGGAGGGGGTGAGAGGGAGGGGGAGGGGAGGGTAGGAGGGGGGAGGGGGGAGGGGAGGGGAGAAGGAGGGAAGGGGAAGGGAGGAGGAGGAAGGGGAGAGGAGGAGGAAGGGGTAGGGGAGGTGCAACAGGGCACTGGAGGTGGGAGGGGAGGGGGGGAGAGGGAGGGGGAGGGGAGGGGAGAAGGGGGGAGGAGAAGGGAGGGGAAGGGAGGAGGAGGAGGAGGAGGGGGAGAGGGAAAGGGAAAAGGAGAGGGAGGGGGAGGAGGAAGGGGTAGGGGAGGAGGAACAGGACACTGGAGGTGGGAGGGGAGGGGTAGAGGGAACAGCGCACGAAGGGGGGGGGGGGGGTCAGGAGTGAAAGAGGAGGTGTTATCATATATAGCGATCAAGGAAGAAGAGGAGAGAAGAAGAAGAAGAAGAAGAAGAAGAAGAAGAAGAAGAAGAAGAAGAAGAAGAAGAAGAAGAAGAAGAAGAAGAAGGAAATGAGGACGAGAGATTACGCAAGGCCATAGGAAGCGCGAGTTCAATCCTAATAGTCATTTCGCCGTTCGATCCCCTTTAAGATCATTTTCAAACACGATTAGGTTCGGAGAGACTTTCTCGTTTGCAATGCGAGAAAACTGCCTTGCCGGTGACGAAACCTTAGAAAGCTGTAGCCTATTTCTTAAAGATTTAGAGATCGATGCCTCGCCGGGAATTTCATCTTTTATTGAGCAGGTCAGTCAGTCCAGGAGCGAAGCCGAGTGGGAGGACAAAGTTTAGCCTCGCTATTGATCTTGCAATACTGTGGAACTGGGATGATAGGCAAATAGACCTGATGATAAGTGCGCGTACGAACACATACGTACACACGTAGAGCACGCACTCTCTCTCTCTCTCTCTCTCTCTCTCTCTCTCTCTCTCTCTCTCTCTCTCTCTCTCTCTCTCTCTCTCTCTCTCTCTCTCTCTCTCTCTCTCTCTTTCTCTCTCTCTATAACCGCCCCCCCCCCCCATACACACCCTCACCCTCACTCATACACACTCACATACCCCCCCCCCCAACCCCCACACACCCCACCCCCACCCCCACACGCATTCCTCACGCAATCCCAACCACCGGCCACACTCGCACGCCGGAAGCAAGACCGCGGTCATGCGCTTCATAATTTCAAGAAACGGTAAAGCGTTCTTGTAGTGAACAGTTAATAATGACGATGTTGATTCTTACTGCAAATGGTGCAAATGATGTTAATAATGATGTTGATGTTAACGCAACCAGTTTGTGTTGATGATTACATTTGTATGTTAATAACAGATAGTTATAATAACAGATAATGAAGATAATGAAAATGAAGATAGTGAATAGAGCCACCAACATGATTAGCCCCAAGGTCAAGTTAGGTCAGTGCAAGCAGGTGACGATGTGTGAAGCAAGCACTGTATCGACATGCAGTGAAAGATAGATGTAGGTCAGTGTATTGGCAGTGATACTGTGTACTGAATGCATTCAATTCACAATTTTTTTTTTTTTTCATCTAATTTATATTATCTACTATCAAACTTTTTTTTCTCTCTTTTTGTATTTACTAAATGTCTTTGTAATTTATCATGACTACGTTCACTAATGTATTTATCAAATGTATTTATACTTTATAATAACTGCATTCACTTCCCATCGAATTTCGTATTTATCAAATGTGTTTATATAGTTTATTATGATTTCATGCTCTTCCAATCACAATGATTAGCTTCACTGTGTTTTTATGCGTATATATATATCCATAGCACGTGAGTATGCATTTATACACACACACACATATTCGCATATTAAACGGCAGGGCGCGTGCGAAAATGCCCGTCATCTGTGAAAAGCGAAGGGTTTGTTTTTAATCCACGCGTTAATTTGCATATTCATTATTGTCCGTCATCTGTTTCTTCCCACGGATCATCCGGACATTAACCTCATTACCGTAATTCAGTTCCTCTTAATGGGGTTCCCCGACCTCGCATCCCCCCTCCCACCCTCTCCCCTCCCCCCCTTAACTCCCCCCTACTCCCCAGAGAAGGAAGGTAGATGGAGTAGAAGGGATTAAATGGGAGGGGAGGGGGAGGGGGAGGTGGAGGGGGAGGGGGAGGGGAGGTCCACGTGTGTTTGTGCGGTGGGCGTGAGAGTGTTTGTTTGTATGTGTTTGTGCTTGTTTGCAGGTGGGTGCATGCGTGCTAAGGCCTATTTATGCTTTTGTTTGTGTAGGTATAAGTGTTTGCCTGTGCGTGTGGTTGTATGTGCGTTTGTTTGTGTGTTAGTGTTAGTGTGTGTCTGCGTCCGTGCTTGTGTTTATGTATATGATAGTATCCGTATTTGTTTGTGTGCATGTGTAGATGTGCGTACGTAGGTGTACGCGCGTGTTCACACATTTACGCATCCGCGATAACAACTTCCTCGTCAGCGTCCGCTCGCGCGCCCGCCGTCCCACGCGGCGACGTCCTTAATCTTCCCCTTCGAGCGGCGCCGCCCCTCAGGTCCCCTCGGCCGTCCCCTCATATCTCGAAATCGATGATCCCGACGCTCCCTGGCTGACCGCTCCTCTCCCGCGCTGATAATGGCCGCGCCGACGACAGGAGTCCGTCTCCAAAGCGCCTCCGATAACGACCGCCTCTCTTCAGCGACGCCACAGATCCGGTCTTTGGTGGTAATAATGGTCCTCAGGTAAGATGTTTGTTGAGTTCGGTCAGGTTCTTTTTTTTTCCCTGTCGCGGAAGTTTTTCCGTGTCTTCTCTCCTTCTTCATTATTATATTTCGTGAATCTTTCTAGTTTTCTTTATTTCTGTTCTTCTGTGCGCCTCTCTCTCTCTCTCTCCTCTTTTTTTTTTTCTTCCTTCCTACCTACCTACCTCTATCTACTTATCTATCTCTATCTCTATTCCTCTCCCTCCCCCTCCCCCTCTCCCTTCCCCTCCCCTTCCCCCTCTCCCTCCCTCCTCCCCCTCTTCCTCCCTCCTACCCCTCCCCTTCATTCTACCATTTCTTTTTTTTTTTTCCTCCCAAACGGGAACGAGTCGCGAAGGGTTCCTGAGCTCATTTCGCACCTATCTATTAAACCTGCCCGACTATTGGCCGCTCGGTAACGGACTCGCTACCTCTCGCCGCTGCTGCTCAGTCGATAGCAAACGTGACCGGGATCCGCACCCCTTCCCCTTTCCCCCCTCCCCTCCCCCCCCCCTACCCCCCTACGCCGGCCGGAACACAGCAGCGGCGGCGACTAGAGGCTTCTATAAATTCCTTAGCACGGCGCCGCAAAGCCTGCCTTTTGGAGCCACCAGAAGATCGCGCTGAAGTTCTTTAAAGCAACTTTTTTTTTCTTTTTTTCCTTTTCTTTTTGAGCCGGGTGCAAATGCCCTCCTCCCCCCTCCCCCTCTCCCTCCCCCTCCGACCTTCTATTTAGCATATTCCGGCGACGCCGAGAGGGGAGGAGGGAGAGGGAAGAGGGGAGGGGGAGTGGGGAAATCCCTCTAATATATTCAATCTCAAGGCCGAATTTAAATTAAGTGTTCCTTAAAACTGTACATTCGCTCTCCATTCCCCCACGGATATCAAACCGCCATTAGGTCTCGTCGGCGCTAAATGAAACGGCGCCATCGACACCCGATCACGCAACGCTCCACAAAGCAGAAAATAACGTTCGCACACAAGTCATCAAGCACCAAACAACGTAACCGTTCGATCAAAGGAGACCATTAGACGCCATTAGACTCCATTAACGGATAATGACCGCTCCCACTCCACTCGTTCCGGCGGCGCGGCGGCCCTCCAAGCCCGCCCGGCCTGCACACCGCCCTTCCTTCAAAATCGTGAGGCGGTACTTATATCTCCGCGGAGGACCGAGAG
>NC_061836.1:32825031-32827531 GCF_019202785.1 Penaeus chinensis
GAGGGAGTAGGTAGACTGAGGGGAATGTCATGGGAGGAGGAAGTGGAGTTACGAATTATGAAACCTTGTTTGAACGCAGAAAGGAGAGGTTACAGGTTTCTCAGTTTCTTGTCGTTAATGAAGCCAGGAGACATAGGCCTATACCATTAGCGTAGGCATAGGAGACCCTTAGAATGAGAGGAGATAGGCGAATGGGGGAAAGAAGAGGAAATTGGAAGGAATTCTGTTTCCCTTAGGATTGAGGAAGGAGAGGGAGAGGTTATGAAAGGGGATTAGAGAGTAATGCAGTGACGTGAAACATGGCACGGAGAAATGGTAGATTCAGGGAAGGGGAAAACAAAGTAGGGGGAACACGCGTGAGTGAATATTTGTTCATGTATGCGTGTTATCACACACACACAAACACACACACACACACACACACACACACACACACACACACACAGAGTTAGTTTTGTTTTTTGTTTTGTTTGATTTCATTTGTTACAATGGATATTCTTGGTGTGAAATATTGTCTGTTTCATTTTGCTTCTAAGCTATCCCCTGTGTGCAAGAGATGGCCGGGGTCACCATCCACTGGCGGCGAGGGATTCGAACGCAGGTCAGCAAGATTGCTAGACGAGGTCGCTACCGCTGCACCACACAGCGAGAGAGAGAGAGAGAGAGAGTGATAGAGAGAGAGAGAGAGAGAGAGAGAGAGAGAGAGAGAGAGAGAGAGAGAGAGAGAGAGAGAGAGAGAGAGAGAGAGAGAGAGAGAGAGAGAGAGGACAAACAGCAGAACAGAACGATCCCGAGAGCAGGAAGCAACCGGAAGCAATGTGCCAACCAAACAGATGCCAAACTCTCAAGCCACCTTCCCAGGCTCATTCGTCGAAACGAACGCTCGTCTCCCCGAAGAGCCTCAGCTCCCTCTCCCTCTCCCTTCCTTTTCCCTTCTCCTTCTCCCTTTCTTTTGTCCTCTCCTTCTCCTTTCCCCCTTCCCTCTCCTTTCCCCTCCCCTCTCCCTCTCCTTTCCCCTTTCTCTCTCTCCCTCTCCCTTCCCCTTTCCCCTCCCCTCTCCCTCTCCTTTCCCCTTTCTCTCTCTCCCTCTCCCTTCCCCTTTCCCCTCTCCCTCTCCTTTCCCCTTTCTCTCTCTCCCTCTCCCTTCCCCTTTCCCCTCTCCCTCTCCCTCTCCTTTCCCCTTTCTTTCTCTCCCTCTCCCTTCCCCGTTCCCCTCTCCCTCTCCGTTCCCCTTTCCCCTCTCCCTCTCCCTCTCTCCATTCCCCCCTTCCCCTCCCTCCCCCCCCTCCCCCCTCTCTCCTTTCCTCAGCATCCAATGAAATCGACCTCGATATCCCCCTTCCTGAGGCGCCGAGTCCTCCTGACCTGCATCACACTGAGCTCATCAGCCTCCTCGCCAAAAGTGCTGCTTCATCTCGCTCTGCTCTTTTGTTGCCGGGGGCGATGAGCTCGGGCCATTTCCTTGGCAGAAAACAAATGAGAAAAATAGCAACCGAATAATAAAAAAATGGGAGAATTGAGAGAATAATAGCGTTTAAAAAAACAAGAAGGAAGAGTATGTAGTAGTATCTAATCATAAATGTGGAAAAATTAGGAGAATCTCATGGGATCCAATGCTAAAAACGGAGAAATAAGGGTATCTAATAGCATCTCACAATAAAGATGGAAAGCCAAGAGTCACGAGGAACTGCACCATATCATTCCAATCGTAACACGAACGTTGCAATTAGAACTTTATGTTCCTAAATGCTACCTGGGCAAGATATACATGGCAATTATACGCGATAACTAACTAAATTATAGTCTATAACCATAGAGGCATAGCGTAAGTTAGTGCATACGGACCCTACGTACGCTACAGTGAGGAATATGATGCCAAGCGGGTATTAAGGACACCATATCGGCAATCCCATATGGTTCGTCGATGGGGGAGGGGGGGCTAATCCACGGTACTGTTAATGGAAAACTGAAATAGATCTCTTCATATAACTAGAATAGACTTTCTCTTAATTCATTTCCTATCTCCCAACCTAGGCCTATTTGCTTGTAGATGTAGTAATACTGGTCTCTTCTCCTCTCTATTAAGCATACTGATCATCTACATCTCCCTGCGTAAGTGTCCATCAATGTATCCAGTTGACTTATCCAATAAACCTCTCTCTGAACGAAGCACTGTCATCCACTCGTATGTCCACGTGTAAAATGCGGGATTTCGTTTGCGTCCGTCCACTCTGGTTTCCCCGGCTGTTCCAATAATGGGAGAGCACCCCCTTCCCCTTTCTCCATTCCCCTCAGTATACCTCCTCCCTTCCTCCATTCCTCTTAGTCGACCTCATTCTCCTCAGTTTACCTCCTCTCCCATTCCCCTCTCTCAGCCCCCTCCCCTCAGTCTACTTCCTCCCATGCCAATCCCCTCAGTCTACCTCCTCCCCCTCCATTCCCCTCTCCCCACCTCCGACCCGCTATTTCCCTCAGTCTACCTCCACCCCTCCATTCCCCT
>NC_061836.1:32832531-32835031 GCF_019202785.1 Penaeus chinensis
GGGCTGAGGAGGGGAGAGGGGAGGGGGGGGAGACCAGGATCAGAAACAAGGGTTCGGGGATATACGTGAGGAGGGGGAGGAAGGGGGAAGGGAGACAGAGTCAAAGGGGGGTGAGGTGCGAGGGTGAGTGTAGGGGGGAGGGAGGGGGGGTGTAGGGATTAGAGGCGAGGGGGCACGGGCGGGGCGGAGGGCTGGCTATCGCTGTGATGATTACAGCAGACACGTGAGTCACCGATGCTTTGAGCGGACTTATCGGGATGGATGATTAGCCGTAATGCATTATCCTGACTGGCCTGGTTTTGTCTCAGGCATTATCCTCATTCGTTAGTGCAATCATGAACTATTTTTCTTGTTCAGAACTGTCTGATATCACCATTACCTTAACTATAATTAACACGATGATATATATCACACAGTGTATAAATTTTCTACTATAATTATTCATAATTACAAATAGCATAACTAGGGCAAGGTATCATACATAATAACTCAATATTTCCATTATCATTTGGTCATGGTCGCTATCAAAATCCTTAGTCTCATTATCATCATGATCATCACATCCAAAATGACCACCTCATCATTGCTATAATTAGGCCTATCACGACTCCTAGCACTAAGCAACACTTCAAGACAACACCTCACATCCGAAAATCCAAGAAAAAATATGCCTCTTATCACAGTAATTAGAAAACTAACAATTAAGAAATAAATGAATAAGTGAAAATAAAAACCTCAACCGGGCGGAAGGTAAGCCATCAGATGCGCAAACGTGACAGTTTGCTGTGGCACCTTGGCACTCCCATGGTCGCTGCCGGTCCGGAACGCCCTTCCCCCCCCTGTGGTTCAACCCCCTCCCTCCCCTGTCCCCTCCCCTCCCCTTCCCTCCCCTTCTCCTTCCCCATTTCCCTGTCCCCTATTCCCTTCCACACACGTCCCCACGTTCACCTCTCCCTCTCTTCCCTTTTTCCGATGATTCAATCCCACCCTTCTCCCTTCCTCTTCCTCTCTCTCTCTCTCTCTCTCTCTCTCTCTCTCTCTCTCTCTCTCTCTCTCTCTCTCTCTCTCTCTCTCTCCCCTCCACCTTCACCTCCACTTTTACCGAATGGATAATTCTCCCTTCCTCCCTCTCTCCCGATAATTCATTTCCACCCTTCTCTCTCCCTTTCTCTTTCCCTCTCTCTCTCACTTTCTCTCTTCTCCCTCCTCTCTTCGTCTCTCTCTTAACCCTTCCTCCACTTCCCTACCTCCACTTCCCCCTTTTAGCGAACGGATAACTCCCCCCCCCCCCCCCCCCCCTCCACCTCGAAGACACGCATGACGGAATTCTGGGAAGGAAGTTCGCTCAAAAGACATGCTGTGTGGTAACCCTTCAAATGCTATGTCACCTCCGTCATCTCATCTTGCTTTTATTATATCAAATTCCGTGATACGTATTCTTTTCTTCCTCCCTCTCTTTCTTTCTTTCTCTCTCCCTCTCTTTCTCTCTCTCTCTCTCTCTCTCTCTCTCTCTCTCTCTCTCTCTCTCTCTCTCTCTCTCTCTCTCTCTCTCTCTCTCTCCCTCCCTCTCTCTCTCTCTCTCTTTTCTTTTTATCTCTCTCCCTCGACCCTTCCTCCATCACTTCCATCCATCCTCCCGCCTTCCCTCTCCCTCTCCATTCTTCCCTCTCCCCCTCCCTTCTTCCCTCTCCCCTTCCCTCACCCTCTCCCCATCCTTCCCTCCATTACCCTCCCTCACCCTCTCTCTCCTTCTCCCACCCTCTCTCTCTTCCTTTCCTTCACCACCTCCTTCTCCCACCCCCTCCGCGCCCGCCCGCCCGCCCGCCCGCCCGCACCCACGAATCGCGGGGGCGTCAACCTCGCCAGTTAACGCGGGATCGATGCCTGATCAATCACTCGGCGAAGAAAGGAGAGAGGAATATGCACAAAGACCTTCATGAATAAACATTTTTCCGGCGCTCTTGCCTGCCACGTGAGGCCCTGAGCTGGAGAACAGAAGCTGTCATGAAGTGAGTGTGTGTGTGTGTGTGTGTGTGTGTGTGTGTGTGTGTGTGTGTGTGTGTGTGTGTGTGTGTGTGTGTGTGTGTGTGTGTGTGTGTTTGCGTGTGCGTGTGCGTGTGCGTGTGCGTGTGCGTGTGCGTGTGCGTGTGCGTGTGCGTGTGCGTGTGCGTGTGCGTGTGCGTGTGCGTGTGCGTGTGCATGTGTTAATGGTTTCCTTGTATTAAGTTTGTTTTTTGTTTGCACCTATGTTTGTGCGCGTGTGTGTTCATGTTTGTGCGCTTGTGCTTACATGTGCGTGTGCTTACGTGCATGCCATATGATTTCCCTTCGCTAACTCCCAAAAGCAGTGCTTGCCGTGTTTTAATGAAGCCGCGAGACTTGCCCCCACCCCCCTCCCTCCCAACCCCGGCCCCCAACTCACCACTTCCCCGCATCTGGAATGTGGAATCCCTCACCTCTCTCTCACTCTCTCTCTCTCTCTCTCTCTCTCGCTGTTATT
>NC_061836.1:32840031-32847531 GCF_019202785.1 Penaeus chinensis
CCTCGTGACATGTGCGAATATTCCTTCCTCCCTCGTGACGTGCCCAAATATTCCTTCCTCCCTCGTGACTTGAGCGAATATTCCTTCCTCCCTCGTGACATGTGCGAATATTCCTTCCTCCCTCGTGACGTGAACGAATATTCCTTCCTCCCTCGTGACATGAGCGAATATTCCTTCCTCCCTCGTGACATGAGCGAATATTCCTTCCTCCCTCGTGACGTGCCCAAATATTCCTTCCTCCCTCGTGACATGAGCGAATATTCCTTCCTCCCTCGTGACGTGCCCAAATATTCCTTCCTCCCTCGTGACATGAGCGAATATTCCTTCCTCCCTCGTGACGTGAGCGAATATTCCTTCCTCCCTCGTGACGTGAGCGAATATTCCTTCCTCCCTCGTGACGTGAGCGAATATTCCTTCCTCCCTCGTGACATGAGCGAATATTCCTTCCTCCCTCGTGACATGAGCGAATATTCCTTCCTCCCTCGTGACATGAGCGAATATTCCTTCCTCGTGACATGTGCGAATATTCCTTCCTCCCTCGTGACGTGAACGAATATTCCTTCCTCCCTCGTGACGTGCCCAAATATTCCTTCCTCCCTCGTGACATGAGCGAATATTCCTTCCTCCCTCGTGACGTGAGCGAATATTCCTTCCTCCCTCGTGAAATGAGCGAATATTCCTTCCTCCCTCGTGACGTGAGCGAATATTCCTTCCTTCCTCGTGACATGAGCGAATATTCCTTCCTCGTGACATGAGCGAATATTCCTTCCTCCCTCGTGACGTGAGCGAATATTCCTTCCTCCCTCGTGAAATGAGCGAATATTCCTTCCTCCCTCGTGACATGAGCGAATATTCCTTCCTTCCTCGTGACATGAGCGAATATTCCTTCCTCGTGACATGTGCGAATATTCCTTCCTCCCTCGTGACGTGAACGAATATTCCTTCCTCCCTCGTGACGTGCCCAAATATTCCTTCCTCCCTCGTGAAATGAGCGAATATTCCTTCCTCCCTCGTGACATGAGCGAATATTCCTTCCTTCCTCGTGACGTGAGCGAATATTCCTTCCTCCCTCGTGACGTGAGCGAATATTCCTTCCTCCCTCGTGACGTGAGCGAATATTCCTTCCTCCCTCGTGACGTGAGCGAATATTCCTTCCTCCCTCGTGACGTGAGCGAATATTCCTTCCTCCCTCGTGACGTGAGCGAATATTCCTTCATCCCTCGTGACATGAGCGAATATTCCTTCCTTCCTCGTGACGTGAGCGAATATTCCTTCCTCCCTCGTGACGTGAGCGAATATTCCTTCCTCCCTCGTGACGTGAGCGAATATTCCTTCCTCCCTCGTGACATGAGCGAATATTCCTTCCTTCCTCGTGACATGAGCGAATATTCCTTCCTCGTGACATGTGCGAATATTCCTTCCTCCCTCGTGACGTGAACGAATATTCCTTCCTCCCTCGTGACGTGCCCAAATATTCCTTCCTCCCTCGTGACATGAGCGAATATTCCTTCCTCCCTCGTGACGTGAGCGAATATTCCTTCCTCCCTCGTGACATGAGCGAATATTCCTTCCTCCCTCGTGACGTGAGCGAATTTCATCAGACGGCGTTCACACTGGCGAATGTTAATTACGAATGGACAGCGCACATGGCCGGCGGCGCCGAAATTATCCTGATATTGCTGTGCTTACCCACTCACAGCTTACTCAGAGAGAGGGAAAGCATAATCGAAAGCTCCCGAAGGCTCTAATATTCTGGCGAAGGGGACATAGGCCTACATGGAGTCTAGGCCTACATCGCGAGGCTGGAGGCAGTAGGTAATCCCCAACAGCCTTACCGCTCTATCTTGCAGTATTTCCGGAAATCAGGTGATGCTCATAACGAAAGATGTGGCGATAAATCTCCGTTTCTAAAAATAAACTCAGGCGTACACAACATCAGGCATGCTGCTTGGGAAAGAAAGAAAAAAAAGAAAGAAAAAAAAACTAGGTGATGGGAACCTGCTAGTCATCGTTATGTCATTTTTATCTTGTCAGATGCAGAGGAAAGGGGGGGGGAGGGGGGGAAGAGAAATAGGTGACATTCCCCACCCTATTTACTGTGGCTATTAATAAATGTCCGGAAATAAATCGCGCGTCCTTAGCAACGCATAGGCCTAACACACCACTCGCTTGATAGACCGTTTTTTTCCACGTCAAAAAAAAGTCTTGAAGGTTTAATCAGGAGGCTGGTATAACGGACGATACATTGTGTATATATATTGTAAAATCCATAGTTATTATATATGCAGATTCTCCGTTCCAAAAAGTCCCTGCATTGGGGGGTAAATGTTCACAGTTTTGGTGGAATGTTCAAAATATCACTATTGGGTATTGCACACTGTGATTCTTTCTTTTTCTGTAGTACATTTCTGCAGTCTGATTTATGCATTGCAGAATAGTATGAAATGCCACGAGAAAGAATCGTGACTCAATTCTGTGTCACTTCGCGTCGCCAATTCAATAAATGCAACCCTTGGCGGACAGAAAGACCGCATCATATGCATAATTCAGAGACAACTCACCTGTTTGACACACTGCACGACGGAAAGACGCAGATACGAAGATTATTTCACTAAGCACTTTACTATATTCACCGACTCGGACAAAAATAACAAAAGGTCCAAAACACTAAACGACGATCTCTTTTATTTTCTTTCTAAATAAAAAAAATCAGAACGGACACTATCTCTTCTTTTTAACGCGACGGCACACACTCACACGCCCTCATGGGCCCGGAGAACGACCCACGCACACACCCTCTCTCGACGGCGGTCAGAGTGACACTGGTCTGCGCGCGGCCTCCTCCTCGAGACGCCGCGCCGCCGCCCCGAGGCCTCGACGCAGCGGCCGATTTTGACCGCTGCTTTCACGTTCTAGACCTCGAGGATGACCTGGGTATGTCGGTGGGCAACAGGGGAATTCGTTTCTCTAGTAAAAAGGATGTGGGGGTCATTCAAGGCTTGGTGATCACGGTTATTGATGCTACCCAATTCTCACCGAAGAAGGTATTAAAATGGAAATGCCAATTAGTTCCTGATTTACCAATGGCCACACTCAAACACGTGCTTCGCAAATACCAGAAGCAAGCAAGGGACATTTTGACATTCTTAAAGATGTTAAAGACGACAATGCAATAGAGATGGCAGCACCGTAGCGCGCCGTTACCGTAATCTTAAAGATAACAACTTCCTGAACAATTACAGTTTATTGCTCCGCATAATGATAACGTTTTGTGTGTTTACTGATGGAATTTTATCTCCGATTAACCTGCGTAACGGCAATTGCTGAAAATATTTCCAGGATTACGTGTCGTATCACAACAAAATTCGCCTGTAATTGCGAATAATGAAATTCCGCGGAATCAGAAATAATTGATTACTTAGTAAGGATTACATACGCTTTTTTTTTTTTTTTTTTTTTTTTTTTTTTACGTTCCCCTAAAAGCCGTAAATTCTCGGCTTATTGAGAAAATGACGTAGCCTGGTTCTTGCCGGAAGCTACGGTAAGGGAGCGGAAGAGAACGGCGTATGGGCGGAGATGGGCGGCCGGAGGGGGGGGGGGGGGCGCCAAAGGGACGCATGGACACGAGACACAGGCGAGTATATAGGCTACATACATATGTACATAAAAAGTCAAGCATATGTATCTGACTCTTTTTTCTCCCTCTCTCTTTATATATATATATATATATATATATATATGAATGTATATGTATATGTATATGTATATGTATATATATGGTATATATGTATATATATATACACATGGTAGAAAAACCCACAATGCACATACTAAATTTATTTACAGTTTCGAAATCCTCTGAAATTCCATATATATATATATATTATATATATATGTGTGTGTGTATATATATATATGCATGTGTGTGTGTGTGTGTGTGTGTATATATATATATATATATATATATATATATATATATATATATTACATGTGTGTGTGTATCAATATTTATATACATATCAACCCATTCGCCCCGGATTTATGTTCTGTCTCCTGTAGTTTTTTGAGAATGTTGTTACATACAGATGGCCCCACGTGTGCGCAGCCGGCAAGGAGTCTATCAGTAGCCCAAGTGACCGATCCTGATTTCCCCATTCCTTGAATTGGCGGGAAAGTGTGTTTTTCTTCTTATTACAATTGACATCGATACTGTTATTATTATTATTGATGTTATGATTAGTTAATTGTTATTAAAATCTCGATAACAATGAAAAAAAGCAAAAGACCCTTTCCAAAACCTTTTCGAGGAAAAGGTTAAACATTTGAGATACGTAGGACTAATAACCGGCTCCTTGGTGACTAAGCACTTGTGGAGCCATCTATGTATAATTACAATAAATAAACTTGTATTACATTGGGTATGGTATGTACTTGCCATACGGGGCGATTGGGTTAATATATATGAATACACATCTATATCTATATCTATCTATTTATCTATATATATACATGTAAACATATACATATATATATATATATATATATGGATGTATATAATATATGTATATGTATGTATGTATGTATATATAAACATTTATGTATACTTACATATATATATATAGAGATTCAAACAGATATACTAAGAGTTAAACATAGAGACATACACACACAAAGTAAACACAGGAGGAGCATCCACAGAAGGAACAGGAGCGAAGGACCCCTTTTACATCACGCCCGGAGAGCCGCTGTTTGGATGTTGCATAATGTCTATGAGCGGCCGGGAATCTAAGGTCACGAAGGGCTTTCCGTGCAGGAATTCAAGGTCACTCTGACTTTCAGGGGCAGGGGTGACCTGGGGTTAGAGGGGGGTGGGGAGTGGGAGGCGGAGAGGGGAAGGGGTGAGGGGTGGGAGTGGGAGGAAGAGAGGGGAAGGGGTGAGTGGTGAGAAGGGGGAGTGGGAGGGGAAGAGGGGGTTAAAGAGGATCTTATAAGCCGCTGTTAACATTCCGACGGGAAGCCTCCACATTCTTGGGAAAGTGAAGCGGCGTTTAATGTTAAGAAAACTCTATTTTCCTTCCCCATGGCTGCTGAGGCTTAGTTCTTCCTCCCCAAGTGTCTAGCTATCCTTTTGGTGAACAAAGGAACATGTGAGGAAAACACAACGCGAAGTAGAAAGAAAACGGGAGCTACAACTTCGCACAGGAAAGAGAAGGGGATTTTCAAATTTTGCACAGGAAAGAGAACGGGATCTTCGAAATGGAACAGGAATTCAAACAGGGTCTTCGTCTTTGAACGAGAAAGAACACGGACTCTTCAATTCGGAACAGGAAAAAAAAAAAAAAAACGGAATCTTCAACTTCACACAGGAAAGAAAACGGAATCTTCAACTTCACACAGGAAAGAAAACGGAATCTTCAACTTCACACAGGAAAGAAAACGGAATCTTCAACTTCACACAGGAAAGAAAACGGAATCTTCAACTTCACACAGGAAAGAAAACGGAATCCTCAACTCACACAGGAAAGAAAACGGGATCTTTAACTCCGTGCAGGAAAGAAAACGAAGGGATGGTCTGAAGTTTACACTCGCTATGATTTTGTTTATACAGAACGTCACTCTCCGAAATGGGGCAGGCATTCTCCGTCGAGTGAAATGGGGGTCTTGACACGGGGCCGAGCGTGGGAGGAGCGAGTGCGAGGAGAGGACAAGAAAGCAAAGAAGGAGGTGGAGGAGTGAAGGATAAAGAGGAGTGGGGGAAAACGAGAGGGGTGGGGGGGGGGGGCGTACATGCAAAACATTAAAGAAGGAAAAAAACAACAACGACAAATGAAAAGGATTTAACTACATAAAATAAAAAATAAATGCAACGAAAAGTCCTGGTAGAAAAAAATATATTAAAAGCACATTCAAGATTAAAGATAAAGAGACAAGGAATAAAAAGAAGGAGATAGTCAGAGGACGATAGCACCAATAAGCGAAAACCGGGCGAGAGAGGGGAAAGACTAAGGCCCAAATGGCTGTTGTTTATCAAGAGACATGGCGACCTGAAGAGCCAAAGAGGGGAAGGGGAGAGGCGACAGGGGAAGGGGAGAGGCGAGAGGGGACGGGGAAAGGGAAAGGCGGGAGGGGGAGGGGAAAGGCGAGAGGGGACGCGGAAGGGGAGAGGCGGGAGGGGACGGGGAAGGGGAGAGGCGGGAGGGGGAGGGGAAAGGCGAGAGGGGGAAGGGAAAGGCGAGAGGAGACGGGGAAGGGGAGAGGCGGGAGGGGAAGGGAAAAAGGAGAGGCGGGAGGGGAAGGGGAAGGGGAGAGGCGAGAGGGGGAGGGGAAAGGCGAGAGGGGACGGGGAAGGGGAGAGGCGGGAGGGGACGGGGAAGGGGAGAGGCGGGAGGGGACGGGGAAGGGGAGAGGCGGGAGGGGACGGGGAAGGGGAGAGGCGAGACAGGAAGAGGAGAAGGGGAAGGGGAAGAAGAGAAGAGAGAGGGGGATGGGCAAGGTGAGAGGGGAAACAGAGAGGCGAGAAGGGAAAAGGAGAGACGAGAGGGGAAGAAGAGAAGCTAGCGGGGAAGGGGAGAGGCGAAAGGGAAGAGTAGAGCTAAAGGGAAAGAGGAGAGGCGAGAGGGGAAGGGGAAGGGGAGAAGCTGAGTAGATGTTCAGACACAAAAGAGGGATTTTGTCAAAGAGCCTCTATTTGTTCTAGTGTTTCCAGCTGCACTGTGATTTTTTTCTTCTTTTTTTTACTTTCATTCTTTCATCAACCGTTCAATGGCAGGTTTTGGAAACGAGTCTTTAAAATTGACACTTTTTTTACGTGGGGTGATGTGAGTATCGCTGATTAGTTTCCTTTCAAAGGAAAAGAAAAAAAATGAGCATGAGATGAGTGGCAACTGAAGTGTGAGAGGGAGAAGAGACGAAGAATAAGAACAAAGAAATGAAAGAAAAATAGAATGAAAGAACACAAGGAGAACGGGAACTTGTGGGGGTCAGGAGGGAGGGGGGGGGGGTGATTGTTCAAGGTAGTAGGGGTAGCGCTGATAGGTGTCACGGCTCAAGGCAAGTAGGTAAATGGCTCAAGGTAAGAAGGTGAAATGTGCAGAAGTACAGATCTGAAAAAGATACATGAAATGCGAAATGTGGATTGCACCTCTACCGAAAGAAAGGATTTTATTGCCGCCTGAAGAAAGTGATATAGAGGGAAATGTAGGCTGATAGATCGATAGAGAGTTAAACCAAACCGACTGCGACAGACAGGCAGCCGGACATCAAGACACACAGACAAAGGGCAAGACAGCCAGACCGACCAACCGACAGCCACGCTAACACCAACAGAAGCATGGAAGCGACCGGCACGGCAGCGAACAAGGGGAACGGCGTCCTAGAAAAGACGTGACAGAGGCGGCCGGGGCGAGCGGGGGACGAGGTGTGGGCGAGAGGTAATAGCACGTCACGACAACGAGGTGTTACATCATGGGGCGGCGGGGAGGTGTGTGTGTGTGGAGGGGG
>NC_061836.1:32852531-32855031 GCF_019202785.1 Penaeus chinensis
ACCTTCGTCCCCTCCTTCTTCTTCTTCGTCTTCTTCTTCTTCATCATATTATTAATATCCTTAATATTATCCTTATCATTAACCTTATCATTATCCACATTACTTTTATTATTTTAATTTTATTAGCATTATTATTATTATTATTATTAACATTATTATCATTATCGTCATTTCTTCTTTTTTCCTTCTTCTTAGTCTTCTCCTTCATCGTCATCGTCGTTTTCTTCATTTTCCCCTTCTTCCTTCTTCGCCAACCATTCCCCCTCCCCTCCTCCTCTCGAGCCTTCTCAAGTCCTCTCAAATCTCCTCTGTTCTCCCCCCCCCCCCTTCCTCCTCTCTTTTCGTCTTTGTTTCCGTCCTCCTCCCTCGCTTCTCTCTCTCTCTCTCTCTCTCTCTCTCTCTCTCTCTCTCTCTCTCTCTCTCTCTCTCTCTCTCTCTCTCTCGCTCCCTCTCTCTCTCTCTCTCTCTCTCTCTCTCTCTCTCTCTCTCTCTCTCTCTCTCTCTCTCTCTCTCTCTCTCTCTCGCTCCCCCTCTCTCTCTCTCTCTCTTTCTCTCTCTCTCTCTCTCTCTCTCTCTCTCTCTCTCTCTCTCTCTCTCTCTCTCTCTCTCCCTCTCTCTCTCTCCTTCTTTCCCTCTTGTGCTTTTAATCTTATTTTGAAAAGCGTTATTTTGCTTTGTTTGGTCTGTTTGCCTGTTCGTTTCTCTTTGTTTCTTTCCGATTCTGTCTCTCTCCTTTTCTGTCTGTTTTTGTTTCTCTCTCTCGCTTTCCCTTTCTTTTTCTCTTTCTCTGTCTCTGTCTGTCTGTTTACCTGTCCCCCCCCCCCCTCTCTCTCTCTCTCTCTCTCTCTCTCTCACTCACTCTCTCTATCCCTCTCTCACACACACACACAAACACACTCCCCCCTTCTCTTTCTGTTTCTCTGTCTCTGTCTCTCTCTGTCTCCCTCTTCCACAACCATACCATCCAGATTTCCCTTGATTCCCCTCTCTCCTTCATTCTATGTCCCCTTCCCTTCCCTCCTCCGCCTCTGCCTTTCTCCCCTCGTTCTCCTCGCCCTGTCTCCCCCCCCCCCCCCCACATCTAAGAGGGTCGTGGAAAAACCAAGCATTACCAACGCTTAAACCGATTTATTTCTACGTTGTTATTCCCCATTCTGAACACATTTTTTTCCCTCCTTGTTTATCTCACACTTTCTCCTTTGGTATTATTTGGTATTATCATTGTTTTATTATGTTTTGGTTATTCGTTTGGTTGAAGTTCTGGGTTGTTGTGGCAGCAGCCCAGAGAAGACGATTCAGATAATAATGATAGTAATCATCATAATAATAATAATACGATTACTATCACTACTTCTACTGGTACTACTACCACCATACTACTACTACTAGTAGTACTACTACTGCTGCTACCACTATTACTACCATTACTACTACTACTATTATTACTACAATTACTACTACTAAGTAGTAATTGTATAACACAAGCACGCACGCATAGGCATAGGGAGGGAGAGAGGGGGAAAGGAAGGAAGGAAGGAAGGAAGGAAGGAACGAAGGAAGGAACGAAGGAATGAAGGAACGAAGGAAACAACGAAAGAAGGAAGGAAGGAAGGAAGGAAGGAGGGAGGGAGGGAGGGAGGAAGGGGGGAGAGGATGTATGGGGTATGGAGAAGAAGAGTAGGGGAGGGGGAGGGGGAGGGGGAGGGGACGTAATAGGTAAGGGGAGGGAAATAAGGAGCCGAGGCTTCGGAAAGGAGAATAGGGAAGAAGATAGGAGACAGAAGAGCAGAGAGAAAGAGAGAGAGAGAGAGAGAGAGAGAGAGCGAGAGAGAGAGAGAGAGAGAGAGAGAGAGAGAGAGAGAGAGAGAGAGAGAGAGAGAGAGAGAGGGGGGGGGGGTGGAGGGAGTTCAAGCCTTGAGGAATGAGACGAGGAAATGGTTCAAGGATGAAAGAATAAAAGGGAAGGAGAGGAAAAGGCTCAAACAAGAAGAAAAGGCGTCTGAAAAATAAACAGATAAACAGAGAAGCAGATGGAGGAGGAATAAACATGGAATTAGGGGAAAATTAGAATGAGATGGGTAAACAGGAATAAAGGGAGGAAGAACAACAGAAGGAGAGAAAGAAAGAAAGAAAGAGAAAAAAACGGGACAAAGAGAAGGATATAAACAGAGAAAGAGAAAAGAAGAGAACAACACCAACAAAAGCAAGAAAAAGAAACCGAAAGTAAAGAAACAAACGAGAGAGAAGGAAGAGAAAGGCAAGATCGACGAACGTGGAACCGAGAGAGACCGAGAGAAACAGAGAGAGACTGCGAGAGACCGAGAGAGAGACTTTGAGAGACAGAGAGACCGAGAGAGACAGTGAGAGACCTAGAGAGAGACTGTGAAAGACAGAGAGAGACTGTCAGAGACCGAGAGAGATCGAGATACACTGTGAGAGATAGTGAGAGACCGAGAGACCGAGAGAGAGACCGAGAGAGACAGAGCGGGATCGGGAGAGA
>NC_061836.1:32872531-32875031 GCF_019202785.1 Penaeus chinensis
ATTATACATATATATACATATATAATATAAGATACATATATGTATATATATACACATTTGCACACATAAAAAGATATATATGTATATATATTTACATATATGTATATATACATATATAAATATATACATACATTCATATCTATATATATGAATAAATATATATATATATATATATATATATATATATATATATATGTATATATACATATATATATACACACACATATATATGTAGTTAAATAGATGGATACACAGACAGACAAACAAAAAGATAGATAGATATACTGTATAATATCCCGGACTGGACACATGTTTAAAGCACAGGCATATGACATACAAGTAGTCTTATATGGTAACAACTACATTTCGAAATTAATACTTGTTTTTTTTCAGTTTCAAGATGAGATCAGTCTTGGCAAGATGGATTTTTTCTTTACACGTACTCCAAGCCTTAGGAATTCTGCCATGAACAACTGATATCGAAAAGAATATAAAGGTTTATCATGTAAATAAAATACAGAAAAAAAGTTATACATCAGACAGATATGATTAATTTAATCATAACTAAGTTTGAACTAAGAGGGAAAAAAATAAAAAGTACGCTATATCATCACTCATTTATTCTCAAAAGTGCCAATACATTTGCATAGCAATACAAGTGATGGAATCCAGAAGAAAATATCTTGAAGTAAGCAAGAAAAGAAAAAAAAAAAAAAAAAAAAAAAAAAACAGTCGCGGTATATTATTTGTATCAATTATGTATCCATTAAAAGTACCAGTACATTTACATAAATAGCAAACATAATCCGGAAATGCATAGGAAGTATATCCTTTTTACGACAACAATCATGTTTTACGTGGATTAAAAAAAGCAAAATAATAAACAAACAAAAAAGAAAAAAGAAAAGCGAAAACAAAACAAATGATACACACTATAGAAAAGCGTAAATCCCTCGACGCCCAAATCAATTATTTTTACCTCCGCACTCCCCCATCGAGCCCCCCCCCCCCCAAAAAAAAAAAAAAAATCAACCACGTACATCGACGAGAAAGAAAACGGGAATTCCGGTTTTCTATGATGACAAGGCCGGTCGCCATCGCCCCCTGAAAAGCATGGGCAACACCTGTAAATATTATGTCGACGTATTCAACGCTATCGTAAGAAGATCTGAGCGTTTTAGGACATGAGTGGAGTTAAGCCAAGAAGACTTTTGTCCTTTTTTACTGAGGATAAGTCACATTCCTTTCGAGAAAATGATTTGATTGGATTTATTGATACCGTATAATGATTTGAAAGTTTTAAGACATCAATAGAGTTAAACCAAGAACACATTTGTCCTTTTTTTACTGAGGACAATTTCTTTTCGAGAATATGGATACCAAGAAGAAGAAAAAGAAGAAAAAGAAAGGAGAGACTGTGGCGTATTTCTCCCGGCAATTTCCAGGGCGACCCAAGTATATTATTATTCATAGAGTCGACACCTTCTTCCCACACATGTAAGAAAGGATTCAATCCTATTCAATCTTATCTCGAGAATATATTTTTTTTTCCAGGGAGTCAGTAGAATCAGGAATAAGGAAAACGAAAGAGAAACACGAGGAAACGGATTGTAAGAGCACTTTGTAATGGTGATGAACTTGTAGAGAGAGAGAGAGAGAGAGGAAGAGAGAGACAGACAGACACAGATAGAGGGGGGAAGGGAAGAATAAGAACAAGGATATAAACATAAATTTCACCGAGAAAAAAAAATCACTTTCCTCGGTTTTCAATAGAAGAAAAGTAATAAAAATGACCAATGAATAAAAAAATAACTTTAAGAAAAATAAGCATGAACGACCCGAATGAATCCAAAGGAAATATTTATTTTTAACTACTGCTTTGCTCTTTGGATCCGGAGAAAACTCTTAAAAGGCTGGAAATACCTTCCGCCTATCTGGCCAACGTAAACACCGCACTTAGAAGATGATGACTGAACACGCGCAGTAAGTGATATGTCTACAATAAAAAAAAAAAAAAAAAAAAAAAAAAATTCAGGCAAACAGCAAGAGTTTCCACAAGCTACTTTCTTTCTTTTGATTAATAAACATGTGAGATATATGGATTTTAGTATCAACGTGACTGTAGCTGCTCACGAAAGATTTATTTTTGTGTGTGATACCATTTACAAGGATGCAGTAGACACCAGATACGTGAGAACATTAAAACCTTCATTCGTTAGTTGTTGAAAATAGTGATACTGAAAGACCATAAGTAGAAATATAAGGCTGTGTATTCATAACCCAATTAGGTTAAAGTAGTGTTTAAAATTGTTTGACTGTAAGAGGGGGAAAAAATCCAAAGATACAGCAAGAAATGGGAAAAAACGGACATTTTTGCCGGATCAACATTTGCTCTGAACAGTCGGTTTCCTCGATTCATAGATCTACTCGCCATGTTGGTTGAGCGAGCGCGTGAGCCTCCCCGAAGCCACACAATGAAGAGTAAAGCTCAGTTACCACG
>NC_061836.1:32881848-32884348 GCF_019202785.1 Penaeus chinensis
TCCCCCCCCTTCTCCCCCCCCCCTTCTCCCCCCCCCCTCTCTCTCTTTCTTCCTTCTCCAATCCCTACTTTCGCCCGGCATGCTATCCATCCGCCCGTCCCGTCCATCTACGACACCCGTTTCTACATGCGCAAAGTGCCTGTAATGATGCCACTTGACGTGGTCTCGCTCGCAGTGCCAACGCCGCTGCGAAAAATAAAATGAGAGAGAGAAAGAGGAGAGAGAAGAGAGAGGGGAGGGAGAGGGAGAGGAGATGGAGAGGGAGAGGGAGAGGGAGAGGGAGAGGGAGAGGGAGGGGAGAGGGAGAGGGAGAGGGAGAGGGAGGAGGAGAGGGAGGAGGAGAGAGGGAGAGGGGAGGAGAGGGAGAGGGAGAGGAGAGGGAGAGGGGAGGGAGAGGGAGAGGGAGAGGGAGAGGTAGAGGTAGAGGTAGAGGTAGAGGGAGAGAGAGAGAGAGAGAGAGAGAGAGAGAGAGAGAGAGAGAGAGAGAGATAGAGAAGAAAAGCAAATCCAATGCATAGTCAACACAACCATGTCAACAGAAACTGAGAGACAATGCATTCCTTGCTGTATAACCCCAAACAATATTTAACATATCGGTAACCACAATAAACTATACCTAACACTCAAGACAGCAACACCAGGACTACCTTCTTAGAAAACGTTTTAAGAAGTGGAAAAAAGAAAACTCACACACGCACACACACACACACACACACACACACACACACACACACACACACACACACACACACACACACACACACACACACACCCACACACTTACTTACATCGATACCACAAACCCCGTCAAGTCCGCGAATCGTGACCGGCAGCGAATGCAGCCTCATGACCCACACTAAGAATCCCCCCAAAACGACATTACGAGCGAGAAATATTCCGTAACAAAAGGGTCTCGAAGTCACGATCGCCGATTTAGCTTCTCCGACATTTTAGACGCCCATTCACGGTTTCTTAGACGCCCATTCACTCACACGCGATGGAATGTCAACACAGACTTCTCCACTTCGACCGCCGTATATTGCAGGTGACCATGGCAACACGGAGGGGAGGGGGGCAGGGGTAGGGAGTTGGGGGTACTCTGGCAACGGAGGGAGGGAAGGGGAGAGGCAGGGAGGTGGTGGAGAAGGGAGACAGGGAGGGAGATGGGAGTCTTCTGGTCACGAGGGACCGGGGAAGGGGAAAGAGGAGGGGGAGGGGGATACTCTGGCGGGAGGGAGGGGGTAGGGAGGTGGTGGGGGCATTCTGGCATCGGAGGAAGGAAGGGAGGGAGACAGGGAGAGGGGTGGGGGTACTCTGATAACGGAAGGAGAGAGGGAGGGAGGAGGGACGGAGTGGGGAGGAGGTTGGTGGTACTCTGCCAACGGAGGGAGGGAAGGGTTTGGAAAAGAAGGCAGTAGAGAGCGGGGCGAGGAGGGAGGTGGAGGTACTCTGAGGGAGGGAGGGAGGGAAGGAAGGGGTGGAGAGGGGCAGTGGTTACTTTGCCAATGGAGGGAGGGAGGGAGGGAGAAGGGGTGGAAAGGGGCCTGGGGTATTCTGGCAACGGCGGGAGGGAGGGGGACCGGGGAAGGGGGCTTAGAGGAGAAGTGGTCAGAGGAAGGAGAATAGAAGAAGGCGAGGGAGAGGCGGCGAAAGAAGGGTGGAAGGTAGAGTAGAGGTACTTGGGTAGCAGAAAGAAGGGAATGGCAAGGGAGAACACCAGCGAGTGAGGTAGAAAGCAAAGGAAAAATAGCAAAAGGAGGGCAAGGGAAAGGGAGAAGAGCAGAGGGAAGGGCAGAGGGCAAGGGCAAGGGAGAACACCAGCGAATGAAAGCACGGGAAAAGACAGAAGCTCACAGAGGGAAGGGAGGAGGCAGGGACGGAGAGGGGAAGGGGCAATTCCCTTCCAGAAGAGAGCTGGAGGATTTCATCAAATATTGCTTCTCAGTCTTATTAATAAAGCGAGCCTCAGACACAACCCCGGCAGGATCCCCGATAAAGTGGATTTCGCTGTTTGTGTTGCAAGTGTGTCCAACATAAGCTTTATTCTTGTTACTGTCACTATCATTATCATTATAATTATTACTACTGCTATTTTTTTAGTGGTGCTACTATCTTTATAATTACTATTATTATCATTAGCAGCATTATCGTCATTGGTGTTGGTATTATTATCAATATCATTATTGTAATTACTGTTGCTACTATTATTACAACTATCATTGCTATCATTATTACTATTATCATTATGATTACGATCATTATTGTTACCATTATCGTTATTATTAGTGATATTATTACTATCATCACTATTGTTAATATTAGCATCATTATCATTACTATTATATTTGTTATTATTATTACTATTATTTTCATTAATAATACTATCAATATTATTATTACCATTATTATCATCATTATTAATGTTGTTGTTATTATCATTATCATTGTTATTATCATTATCATCATTATCATCATCATTATCATCATCATTACATACTGT
>NC_061836.1:32904348-32911848 GCF_019202785.1 Penaeus chinensis
AGGGGGGAGGGAGAGGGAGACAGGGGAGGGATGGGGAAAGGGAGGGAGGGAGAGGGAGAGGATGGAAGAGGGAGAGGGAGAGAGGGAGAGAAAGGGTGAGAAGGAGAGGGAGGGAGAGAGAGAGAGAGAGAGAGAGAGAGAGAGAGAGAGAGAGAGGAGAGAGAGAGAGAGAGAGAGAGAGAGAGAGAGAGAGAGAGAGAGAGAGAGAGAGAGGAGAGAGAGAGAGAGGAAGGGAGAGAGAGAGAGAGGAAGGGAGAGAGAGAGAGAGGAAGGGAGAGAGAGAGAGAGAGGAAGAGAGAGAGAGAGAGAGAGAGAGAGAGAGAGAGAGAGAGAGAGAGAGAGAGAGAGAGAGAGAGAGAGAGAGAGAGAGAGAGAGAGAGAGAGAGGAAGGGAGAGAGAAAGAGAGACAGAGGAAGGGAGAGAGAGAGAGAGAGAGAGAGAGAGAGAGAGAGAGAGAGAGAGAGAGAGAGAGAGAGAGAGAGAGAGAGAGAGAGAGAGAGAAAGATACAGAGAGAGAAAGATACAGAGAGAGAGAAAAAGATACAGAGAATGAGAGAAAGCTACAAAGACAAAAACAAAAACAAAAACAAACACAGAGACTAAGAAAACAGAATAAGATCGACCTCGAGCTCATGACCGACTCCTCTCACCGGCTTCGCTCTGCCGTCTAGAAGAACCAGCGGCGCATCGAATCTGCAAGGCCCATTTACGACACCTTCTTCCGCGGGGACACAAAGGCTCTCGTGTCCCGGGCGTGTCCCCAGAGTGTTCATGGAAAGGCGGAGAGGAAAACCGAGTCACAAGCGAGTCCATGAAACACAAGTTAGTTATTCATGAAGAGATCAGGGAGGTTTGGTAAGCAATGGGGTGGGGTGGGGTGGGGGAGGGAGAGGGAGAGGGAGAGGGAGAGGGAGAGGGAGAGGGAGAGGAAGAGGAAGAGGGAGAGGGAGAGGAAGAGGAAGAGGGAAGAGGGAAGAGGAGAGGGAGAGGAGAGGGAGAGGGAGAGGGAGAGGGAGAGGGAGAGGGAGGGGAGAGGGAGAGGGAGAGGAGAGGAAGAGGAAGAGGAAGAGGAAGAGGAAGAGGGAGAGGGAGAGGGAGAGGAAGAGGAAGAGGAAGAGGAAGAGGAAGAGGGAGGGATAGATAAATAGATAGATAGATAGATAGAGAGAGAGAGGAGAGGAGAGGGAGAGGGAGAGGGAGAGGGAGAGGGAGAGGGAGAGGCGAGAGGGAGAGGGAGAGGGAGAGGGAGAGGAAGAGGAAGAGGAAGAGGAAGAGGGAGGGATAGATAAATAGATAGAGAGAGAGAGAGAGAGGAGAGAGAGAGAGCGGAGAGAGAGAGAGAGAGAGAGAGAGAGAGAGAGAGAGAGAGAGAAAGAGAGAGAGAGAGAAAGAAAGAGAAAAAGAGAAAAAGAGAAAAAGAGATAGAGATAGAGATAGAGATAGAGATAGAGATAGAGATAGAGATAGAGATAGAGATAGAGATAGAGATAGAGATAGAGATAGAGATAGAGATAGAGGTAGAGAGAGATAGAGGTAGAGAGAGATAGAGATAGAGATAGAGATAGAGATAGAGATAGAGATAGAGATAGAGATAGAGATAGAGATAGAGATAGAGATAGAGATAGAGATAGAGATAGAGATAGAGAAATATAGAAATAACGAGACAGAGAGAGAAAGAGAACGTCGACGTACTCTATGCACTCCTAATACGAGGAACAGAACCATACCGACAAAATATATTCCTGTTAATTTTCCTAGAAATGCTGCCATTGCTGTCGACCGCCTCAGACAATGCAGCGTCTACGAGCAATCCACAATATGTTGCAGATTGCCAATGAGTTCCCTCCAGCTAAATCACCCTCTAATCAGTGCCGAGATTACACTTAAGGATCAATCCCTGCAATCTCATATAGTCACCAATTACACAGCATTCAGGATAGATGGCCTTGTATCCTCAGTGTAGAGGGCTTGGTCACCCGTCTCCGCTTTCAGCTTGAGCGAGGTTTGTTATGAATGCGGATGAATGCGCCTGCGTTCGTATGCGCCCTATGCGAATGCCCTTGGGAAGACGCGCACAATTGGTTATTTGCGCTCGAGGAACCATCATGATGTTTTCATAATGGATCTCTAAAAGCTGGATGACTGAAGGGCCTGTCGCGCTTGTTATGTTATGTGCAGAGCGTGATTTCTCGAGATGCATAGGGCGAATTTTGAAATGAGTGTGTTCATAAACTTTGGAGGAGGAGAGGTTTTAAGAAAGATGCCTCTGTATAAACAGGCATATTTATATACATATGCATTAATACAATATATATATACATACATACACGAGATATATATACATATATATATATATATATATATATATATATATATATATATATATATATATATATATGCATTTGTGTGTATCTATATATTTATTTGTACACACACACACACACATACATATATATATATATATATATATATATATATATATATATATATATAAATATATATATATGTATATATATACACACATATATATATATATATATATATATATATATATATATATATATATATATATATATATATGCCAAGGCTAACTCTACAGGAGTGTCCCCTGCCGCGTAAAGAAGCCCCTTCACCCCACTAGCGTCCGCGGCTCATCCCGGCCTCCTCGCTCGCAATATTTAGGGGCCTCGCGGTGCCCTCTCTCCTCGCGGCCACCAGGCTCTCCTTCCTCTCCGCCGCGCGAAACTTTATTTCTCCTCACCTTCCTGCCTTATTTCCCCCTCTTCTCCCTTTATGCGCTTTATTTCCCCTTCCCTCCCTCCCTACTTCCCCCACCCGTTCCCCTCATTTTATACCCATCTTCCCTCCCCTTCCCTCCCTTATATCCTCCTTCTTCCCTTATATCCTCTTCCCTCCTCTTCCTTCCCTTATATCTTCCTCCCTCCCTTATATCCTCCTTCTTCCCTTATATCCTGCTCCTTCCTCTTCATTCCCTTATATCCTCCTCCTCCCTTATATCCCCCTCCCTCCCTCCTTCCTTAATCCTCTCCCTCCTCATCCTTCCCTTTATCCTCCTCCTTCCCTTATATCCTCCTCCTCCTCTTCCTTCCCTATATCCTCCTCCTCCTCATCCTTCCCCTTATATCCTCCTCCCTCCCTTAATTCCTCCCTCTCTCCTTCCCTTATATCCTCCTCATCCCTTATCTCCTCCCATCCTCTTCTTCCCATATATCCTCCTCCTTCCCTTATATCCTCCCCCCTCCTCTTCCCTTCCCTTATTCTCCTCCCCTCTTCCTTCCTTATATCCTCCTGCCTCCCTATATATCCCCCTCCCTCTTCCTTCCCTTATATCTCTCTCCTCTTCCTTCCTTAATCCTCTCCCTCCTTAAATCCTCTCCTTCCTCTCATCCTATATCCTCCTCCTTCCCTTATATCCTCCTCCCTCCTCTTCCTTCCCTTATATCCTCCTCCCTCCTCTTCCTTCCCTTATATCCTCCTCCCTCCTCTTCCTTCCCTTATATCCTCCTCCTTCCACTTATATCCTCCTCCTCCTCTTCCTTCCCTTATATCATCCTCCTACCTCCTCCCCTGCATCACTATTCCCTTATATCATCCTCTCCTCTTCCTTCCCTTATATCCTCCTCCCTCCCTTATATCACCCTCCTCCTTTTCCTTCCCCTTATATCCTCTACCTCCCTTATATCTCCTCCCTCCTCTTTCCTTCCCTTATATCCTCCTCCTTCCCTTATATCCTTCATCCCTCATTCTTCCTTCCCTTATATCCTCTCCACACCTCTCCTTCCCTTATATCCCTCTCCCTCCTCTTCCTTCCCTTATATCCTCCTCCTTCACTTCATATCCCTCCCTCCCTCACTCTTCCTTCCCTTATACCCCTCCTCCCCTCACTCTTCCTTCCCTTATATCCTCCTCCCCTCCCTTAATATCCCCCTCCCTCCTCTTCCTTCCCTTATATCCTCCTCCCTCCTCTTCCTTCCCTTATATCCTCCTCCCTCCCTTATATCCTCCTTCTTCCCTTATATCCTGCTCCCTCCTCTTCATTCCCTTATATCCTCCTCCCTCCCTTATATCCTCCTCCCTCCTCTTCCTTCCCTTATATCCTCCTCCCTCCCTTATACCCTCCTCCCTCCTCTTCCTTCCCTTATATCCTCCTCCCTCCCTTATATCCTCCTCCCTCCTCTTCCTTCCCTTATATCCTCCTCCCTCCCTTATACCCTCCTCCCTCCTCTTCCTCCCCTTATATCCTCCTCCTTCCTCTTCCTTCCCTTTCCCTCACTCTATACCCCCCTCCTTCCCCTTCCTTCCCTCCCTCCCTCCCTCCCTCCCCGCGGCGGAACTTTCACGCCCTGCTCTGGAATCTTCTGAGGAACCGCCGCCCGAACTGTGTCTGCGGATCCTGTGTCTTGAGGAGACGCTCTTGTATGTCTCATTCCTTCTTCCTTCCTTTCATTCTCCTTCTCTCTTCCTGCTTTATTCCTTCCTTTATTATTATTATTATTATTATTATTATTATTATTGTTATTATTATCATTATTATTATTATTATTATTATTATTATTATTATTATTATTGTTATTATCATTATTATTATTATTATTATTATTATTGTTATTATTATTATTATTATTATTATTATTATTATTATTATTATTATTATCTATGTTATTATTATTATTATTATATATGTTATTATTATTATTACCATCATTGTTATTATTTTGGTATTTATCAATATTACTACTACTACTACTACTATTATTATTATCATTAGCATTACCATTATCATCATTAGCATTATTGTCTGCCTAGCCATTGACTGGGTGGGTAAGCCATCCAAATTCTGTGCTGGTCCAAAGCCCGGGTAAATAGAGGGGGTTGGCGTCAGGAAGGGCATCCGGGCATAAAAAAAAAACATCTGCCACAGCCAGATTATAGCGACCCCATATAAGAAGGGGACAAAGGTACAGTAAAAGAAAAAGAATCACTGTTACTATTGTTATTATTGTTATTGATATCATTATTATTATCATTATTATTATTATTATTATTATTATTATTACTACTACTACTACTACTACTACTACTACTACTATTGCCAGTATTATGTTATTGTTATTATCTGTATCGTTATTTTTAGCATTATTGTCTTTGATATCAATATTATCATCATTATTATCAGTATTATTACCACTGATATTATCGCTGTTATTACTACCATTATTATTGTCACTACTATCATCACTAACACAAATAGTATCATAAAGTAAAAAGAAAAAGAAGAAATAAACTAACAAACAAAAGTAAACAAACAAACATAAAAAAGCAGTAACATTAGAAAAAATAATAATTTCAAGATAATGACGAAGAAAACAGTTCGAGGACTTTATCAGAATGGAAATCGCGAAGGGAATCCACTTCAGATGATAAGGCTGGAACGCAACTTATACCGAAGGCGCAGACCGTCTCATTTAACCAGTTAATTTTACACCTAGGAATTCTTTATATACATGTGCATGTGTGTGTGTATATATATATATGTGTGTGTGTGTGTGTGTGTGTGTGTGTGTGTGTGTGTGTGTGTGTGTGTGTGTGTGTGTGTGTGTGTGTGTGTGTGTGTGTAAGTGTGTATGTATGTATGTAAATGTGTGTGCGTGTGTGTGTGTGTATGTATATGTATATGTATATATATATGTACATGAATATGTATATATGTATGTGCTGAAGGCGTGTCTTAAACAAATAAGTAAGCAAAAGACCAATTAAGACTAAATAGGATTGCAGAAAAAAAATGAAATGAAACGGAAAGAACGAGAAAAAAACGTCGTAGAAAATATAAGAGTGAAGAGCCAAGACGCGTTAGAGCTTTATGAATAATTAACGAAGGTCTATTGGAGACATTACGATAGGAATATAGTGTTATGATATAGTGAAATGGTTAAGAGTAAATAGTGGTTTCTCTCAATGCAGCATAAACTGTATTGTATTAGAAAACAAAAATCTACCACCTACTGACATAAACACATACACAAACACACAAAACGCAAAACACACATACACACATACACACACGCAATAACACGTACACAGACACACACACACACACACACACACACACACACACACACACACACACACAAACACAACCCCTACCCCCCCTCCACTCACACAAACATTCCCTACCTACACGCCCCATTCTCCAACCTGATTTTGAGAGCAACGTTGCATTACCTGCAATCTGCAACGCCCTCTCTACTTGCCGTAAGATTCCCCGGCATCTGCCTCTTATCTCCCCTTCCCTCTCCTGTGGCTATTGACTCAAGATGAATATTAAATGAGATGCAGGATTGACAGCGTGTGATTTTTTCTCTGTTGGGTAATTGATTTATTTATGTATCTATGTGTTTATTTGTTTCTGTTTGTTCATTAATGTATTTATCTCTCTATTTCATTTATGTATCTATTTAGTATTTGGTCAGTGTGTGATTTCTTTTGTTTTTATTTTTCATATTTACGTTTTTTTTTTCGTTTTTTTTGTGTGTTTTTTTTCATGCATTTGCTTTGTTTACAGTTCAGCATCAGACTGATAACCGCTGGCGCCGCGCAGGGAAAGTTTCCTTTGAACTTGAGTATTGCAGACATATTTCATATTCATGGGAGTGTCGCTCATTTTCCCTTGCAGCAGAAAGGCTTTGACATTTTCCGCTTGGATATTCCAGGAAAAAAGAAGAAGGAAAATGTATATGTTATCAGCTAAGCAGAAAAAAAAGAAAATATTTTACATGGCTATGTTGACTCTCGCCGCATCACCCGTCATTAAGTCGAAAATCACACACGTTTCTCCCAGATTGACGCCCGTTTTGACTCCAACCTTTTCCTAGCTTGCGCTGTATATCATCGGTCGATGGTCGCTAAGGGTCACATTGCTACCTCGGTACACGTGAATTTCACCTTGATGAGCCGACTTCCTCCCTTGCCTTTGATGAAGGAAACTATCGAACGACTTAAAGACGAAATGTGTAATGAAATGGCAACGTGGACAATGGACGCCGCCGCAACGCTGTTTTACGTAATGGATGAAACTGTCGTAATAGAAACAATACTACTTCCACGGCCTCACACGAGACTTTTTTCTTTCCTGACGAGAGACGCGGGCTAATGGACAGCTCAGAGGTCGCCGCCTGGAGAGGCTTTTTTTCCTCCTGCAGAAGGCCGGGGCGAGCGAGGAGACGAGGGGAGGAAGCGAAGAAGCGAGGGAAGGGCGGCTGGCTCGGTCGCTGCTACGCCGGAAGTTCAGCAGGGAGCCTCCGCTGCCTTCCTCGAGGTATTGGCCAAGACGCTCTGAGGAGACGCGCGGCGAGGGGAAGGGGAGAAGAGGGGAATTTTTGCTCGAGGGGGAAACCGAGGGCTCTTTTCCCCCGCGAGGATTCTGATTCTTTCGGAGATGCGAGGGATGAGGCGTGTCTCCCTCCCCTCCCTCCCTCC
>NC_061836.1:32924348-32926848 GCF_019202785.1 Penaeus chinensis
ATTTAACGCCCTTGCGGTCTCTGGCTTCCCGTCGCGGTGTTTGTTTGTGTTCATTTGTTCTTGTGGTTCTTGGGCGCGCGCGTGCGTATGTGCATGAATGTATGTGTGTATGTATGTATGTATGCATATATGTATGTATGTATGCATATATGTATGCATATATGTATGTATGTATGTATGTATGCATGTATATATGCATATGCATGTATGTATGTATGTATGTATTTATGTATGTATGTATGTAAACATGTATGCATGTATGTATATGTATGCATGCATGTGTGTATGTGTATGCCCTCTCATCCATCCCCTAAGGAGGCACTCTCAGAGGTCTGGGAAAACAGCAGGACGACCCCACCGCTTCCTACGACGGATAATTAAAGCGACTTACCTGGCGGACCCAGTGAGTGCCAGGTATCGAGCACACGTCTGCTACGACCAATGCCGTCCTCATTATGAGTCCCTATGAGGCGGAGAGGAGGAGGAGGAGGAGGAGGAGGAGGAGGAAGAGGAGGAGGAAGAGGGGGAGGAAGAGGAGGAGGAAGAGGGGGAGGAAGAGGAGGAGGAGGAAGCGGAGGAGGGGGAGGAAGAGGATGAGGAGGAGGAAGACGACGAGGAGGAGGAGGAGGAGGAGGAGGAGGAGGAGGAGGAGAAGGAGAAGGAGGAGGAGGAGGAGGAGGAGGAGGAGGAGGAGGAGGAGGAGGAGGAGGAGGAGGAGGAGGAGGAGGAGGAAGAAGAGGAGGAGGAGGAGGAGGAAGAGGGGGAGGAGGAGGAGGAGGAAGCGGAGGAGGGGGAGGAAGAGGAAGAGGAGGAGGAAGACGAGGAGGAGGAGGAGGAGGAAGAGGGGGAGGAAGAGGAGGAGGAGGAAGCGGAGGAGGGGGAGGAAGAGGAAGAGGAGGAGGAAGACGAGGAGGAGGAGGAGGAGAAGGAACAGAAGGAGGAGGAGGAGGAGGAGGAGTAGGAGGAGGAGGAGGAGGAGGAGGAGGAGGAGGAGGAGGAGGAGGAGAAGGAGGAGGAGGAGGAGGAGGAGAAGAAGAAGAAGGAGGAGGAGGAGAAGAAGAAGGAGGAGGAGGAGGAGGAGGAGGAGGAGGAAGAGAAGAAGAAGGAGGAGGAGAAGGAGGAGGAGGAGGAGGAGGAGGAGGAGGAGGAGGAGGAGGAGGAGGAGGAGAAGGAGGAGGAAGAGGAGGAAAAGGAGGAGGATGAGGAGGAGGAGGAGGAGGAGAAGGAACAGGAGGAGGAGGTGGAGGAAGAGGAGGAGGAGAAGGAGAAAAAGAAGGAGGAGGAGTAGGAGGAAGAAAAGGGGGAGGAGGAGGAGGAGGAGGAAGAGGGGAGGAAGAGGAGGAGGAGGAAGACGACGAGGAGGAGAAGGAGGAGGAAGAGGAGGAAAAGGAGGAGGATGAGGAGGAGGAGGAGGAGGAGAAGGAACAGGAGGAGGAGGTGGAGGAAGAGGAGGAGGAGAAGGAGAAAAAGAAGGAGGAGGAGTAGGAGGAAGAAAAGGGGGAGGAGGAGGAGGAGGAGGAAGAGGGGAGGAAGAGGAGGAGGAGGAAGAGGAGGAGGGGCAGGAAGAGGAGGAGGAGGAAGACGACGAGGAGGAGGAGGAGGAGAAGGAACAGAAGGAGGAAGAGGAGGAAGAAATAGTTGATATCTTTATATACTCACTGGCAAAAAAAAAAAAAAAAAAAAGCATTATGTAGATATGTAAATTGATAGGTAGAATATCGGAAGAGCGTATTTATTTGCGTGAGATCGAATGCAAATGTCGACTGATTTTATTAATCAAATAACCATCGACTTTATAACCAGTAGTAAACAGAAATCACCCGGGAAGTAAACAAACACGAAAACCCCAGAAGAGAAAGGAACGAACAAGGAAACCAGAAGAGAAGGAAAGAAAGACCAAGAAAAGAATAAGAGGAAGGAGCGTCCAAAAGAAGGAAAAGAGAAGAAGGAGGAGAGGAAGGAAGACCAATAAAAGGAAAAGAGAAGAAGGAGGAGAGGAGGAAGACCAAGAAAAAGAATATGAGAAGAAGGAGAAAGGGGAAGGAAGACCAAGAAAAGGAAAAGAGAAGAAGGAGAAGAGGAATGAAGACCAAAAAAAGGAAAAGAGAAGAAGGAGGACGAGGAGGAAGACCAAGAAGAGGAAAAGAGAAGAAGGAGAAGAGGAAGGAAGACCAAGAAAAAGAGAGAAAGAGGCGAGGCGGAAGGGCGCCCGGGAGCCTGCCCTCGCACCCGGCCCAGGAGCGTCGGCCGCAAGCAGATCCCAGCGCTGCCGCCAACGACCCCCGGATTGCGACGGGAACGAGGGCGTAAAGAGGGCGGCTCCATGTTTCGGCGAGGGTTTATGACGAATAAAATAATGGCGCGCGAGAGGAGTCATTTCTTCGCTCCGCTTCCCTTCTCGCGAAATCTCTCTCGGGGACCTTCCGGGAAGACGGCGCTGGGGGGAAAAAAGCACGCAAACAAACAAACTCATAAACAGAGAGGAGATGTATTTTTTTTT
>NC_061836.1:32939348-32941848 GCF_019202785.1 Penaeus chinensis
TAGATAGAAAGAGAGAGAGAGAGTAAGAAAAAAGATAAAACAAAACACCAAGTTATTCTGAGCCCCGTACTCACGGGTCGAGGTGCGTCTCGTGAGCCGGAGTCCGGAGCGTGATTGGTGATCGTAAATGCGCTTGGCTTCCTTCCTCTTTTCTCAGTTCGAGTCCCGCGCCACAGCCGCCGCCTACCGACACCTCCACCGCGCCAGCCTCCAGCAACACCTACTGCATTATCAACAGCCTCCACGATCCGCCACTTCCGGTCTTCAAGTAGAGCCTCTCTTTGACTTATGGCGCGAGAGATCGGGGAAAAGAGCGGCGGTTATTGACTTCATCGGGCACTTTCGCTTCTCGTTTTGCACTGCGGTTTGTTTTCCTTTTTTTATGTTTTGGAGGTCGTGGAGGAGGAGGAGGAGGAGGAGGAGGGGGGGAGGCTGGAGGTGGTGGCGGAGGAGAGGGAGCGAGTGATGAGGCAACACCTCCCGCCTTGCTCCGTGGGAAGTCTGATATGATATGCAACTGTCACTGAACTATTGACGAGGCGGAATTGCGTATCGCCGAGTGAGGAACATCGCCGCGAGTGCTGCGAGTGGGAGTAACTAGGCGCGGAGTGGGAGCTGGTTCGGAGTGCCTGTGGCCACAACTCGCACTCTCCCCTGTTCTCGGGGCGTGAGGAAGTGCCCGCGGATGGCCCAGAAATCGCGAGGAGGGCGAGACGGGCGCGCGAGACGACCAAGACGGCCACTGTGCGAAGGAGAGGAGGCGTCGCGGGGGACTGGCCCGGCCGCGTCCAAAGACCCTTCGGCTGCAGCAGGTGTGTGGCCAGGTCAGCCCGCGCCCCCTCGCTCCTCGCCCCCCGGACGCCGCTCAGAGTTCGATAGCTATTAGGGATGCAGGCGGGCGGCTTGACATGGGGAGGAAATCACCGTCAGCGCCTTCACAACCCCTTTGCAATACAAGATGCTTTTAAAGAACACTGCCATGTCTTTAACATTAAAACTGACACCTTATGTGACTTGGGATACCTGATAAGAATGCAACCTAGAGGGCCTGTGTAAGAATATCCTCTTATTTTGGTACAGTAAATCAAATCTATCACATAGAACTTATGAAAATGAACTTATTCCGGAAGTATGCCTCCTCCCGCAGACTCAGTGACCTCGAAGTCCCCCAGAACTCATCAGGAGGTCACCACCAAGACGACATCGCTTTCCCTCCCTTCAACAGGTGCGAAACCCCCGATGCAACAGCGGTCAATAATAACGCCTACACTCTTTACTCTCCCCCCCTCTCGAAACAGGAAAGGTTCTTGTTTCCTCTTGCAGTCCTTACGAAAAGAGAGAGAGAGAGAGAGAGAGAGAGAGAGAGAGAGAGAGAGAGAGAGAGAGAGAGAGAGAGAGAGAGAGAGAGAGAGAGAGAGAGAGAGAGAGAGAAAGCAAGAGAGGTATTTGTGAGAGAGTGAGTGAGAGAGTGAGAGAGAGAGAGAGAGAGAGAGAGAGAAGAGAGAGAGAGAGAGAGAGAGAGAGAGAGAGAAAGAAAGAACGAAGAGAGAGAGAGAGAGAGAGAGAGAGAGAGAGAGAGAGAGAGAGAGAGAGAGAGAGAGAGAGAGAGAGAGAGAAAGAATCACGGTGGACATGCGAAGAGGGGAAAGGGGAGGAAACTCTATAACGAAGCCAACGCTTGACGGGAACAAAGAGGCTTGTCACGATGGAGATCAATGACTCCGGGTCCCTTCACTCCTTCCTCACTCCGCTCTCCTCTACTCCCTCTACTCCCTCGCAGCTCACTCTACTCCCTCGGAGCTCACTCTATTAAGCCCTTTTCAAGTCACGCTATTTGCTTTTCATATTTAACCGAACTCAACCCCGGTGTCTTCTGGGTTTAGCTGCTCGTGTGTACTGCTCTGCTGACGTCTTAGAAACGGAGGTAAAGTAGAATATGAAGAATAAGAATAATAAGAAGAAAGCGAAGAAGTGGAAAATGGCGAAGAAGGGGAAAAATGGCGAAGAATAAGACTGAGAAGAAGAAGAAGAAATAAAAAGTAGAGGAAATGGGTGAAGGGAAAAAAAAAAGAAGCTGAAGAAAAAAAAGGCGAAGGAGAAGAAAAATAAGAAGAAGAAAAATAATAATAAGAAGAAAAGAAGAAGAAGAAAAAGAAGAAGAAGAAGAAGAAAAGAAGAAGAAGAAAAAGAAGAAGAAGAAGAGAAGAAGAAGAAGAAGAAGAAGAAGAAGAAGAGGTAGAAGAAGAAGAAGAAAAAGAAGAAGAAGAAGAGGTAGAAGAAGAAGAAGGAGAAGAAGAAGAAGAAGAAGAAGAAAACGCACAGGAAAGGACTCAGCCTCTCCTGTAATTTGAGCTGAAGTCAAAGAGCGTAGTCCTGACCTACTAACCCAGTCACTCTTGGAAAATCCACTCTCAGGATTTCCGAAAACTGAAAATAAGAGAAAAAAATGAAAAAAAAAAAATTCCCCTTTTCCGATTCAAGTCTTCTCGCCCCGTCTTAG
>NC_061836.1:32964348-32965977 GCF_019202785.1 Penaeus chinensis
TGCTCGTAATGCGAGTAAGACATAAGAAAGAAAGAAGCGAGAGGCTTTAAAAGTCTAATGAAAGAGGAGCAGAGAGAGAAAACGAGGCATCGGCATGCAACCGAAGGCAAGGCATCATGCAGTAGTTATGAAGTCATGGTCCACTGCAGCTGAGCCTAACGCAGGTTCCGTGGGCTGGCCTGGCGCTTCCTCGGGAAATTTCACTTGACAATAATCTTTTTTTTCAGGATCTGGTTTTAGGTCGAGCGGGACAGCTCCTCGTGACGGTGTTTGTATTCTGCTCAAGGAATCAAGACAAAAATGCTTTCATAAATCTACTTGATAATCCTCCAGTGAAAACTACAGTAAAGATAATAAAAGAAAAAGAAAAAAGAAATTCGCCACGAACATCTCGCTTGCACTTTGATCCATGGACTCGGCTGATAGTTAAGGAAAAATGACCTTGTTGCAGAAGTGTCAGCCGTGTGCAAGTTGAGACGAAGCAGGGCGTGTCCCAGACTTGTTAAGGCAGGCTCCTTCGCTTGGCCCGGTCATGTGAGAGGCTGGGAGGGGTGGGGGGAGGAGGGAGAAGGGAGGGGAGGGGAAGAGAGAGGAGGAGGGAGAGGGGAGGGGAGGGGAAGAGGGAGGAGGAGGAGGGAGGGGGGGAGAGGGAGAGGGGAGGGAGAGGTGAGGGGAGGGGAAGAGGGAGGAGAAAGGAGAGGGGAGGGGAGGGGAAGGGGGAGGAGGAGGAAGGGGGGAGGGGAAAGGAAGAGGGAGGAGGAGGAGGAAGAGGGGAGGGGAGGGGAAGGGGGAGGAAGAGGGACAGGGAGGGGAGGAGAGAGGACGAGGGAGAGGGTAGGGGAGGGAAGGAGAGAGGAGGACGAAAAGGGAGGAGTAGAGAAGGAAGATAGAGAGAAAGGGAGGAGAAAGGGAAAAGAAGAAGAAAGGGGTGTGGGTTATAGGAGAGAGGAGAGGAAGAAGAAGAGAGGAGGAAGAAAGAAGGGGAAGGGAAAAGGAAAAGGAGGAGAAGGGAAGGAGAGGGGAGGAGGAAGAGAGGAGGGGAGGAGAAAAGGAGAAGGAAGAGGGAAGGACAGAGAAGGAGGAAGAGTGGAGAGGAGAGAAGAAGGAAGAAAGGAGGGGAGGAGAAAAATGGAAGTAGGAGAAGGGTAGAAGAGAGGAGGAAGAAGAGGGGAGAGGAGAAGAAAAGGAGAAGGAGATGAAGGGAGATATATATAAGGGGGGAAGTAAAGAAAGAGGAGAATGTGGAAAGGGAAGAAAAAAGAAGAAGGAAGACTGGAAAAAAGATGAGTAAGAAACATAGGAAATTCTCGTAGGGAAATCGAGCAAAATGAAAACCGAGGATAGACAACAATGGACAATAAAAAGAAGAAAAAAAGAAGAAAAAAAGAGAAAAGACATGAGAAGAAACAAACAAACACCAAATAAGGCAAGAAATATTGGAAAGAAAATTCGTCGCCTCCAGACTATCGCCAAGAGTAAAGATTAGACGAGGAGGAGGCCGACGCGAGCGGAGACAACCGGGCGGCGTCGAAAGGTCATTATGGGCGAGATATGTGAGAGATAAAGTGTATCTGCGGGATAATTATGCACGGAAAAAAAAGCAAATTTCCCTGTACCGAAGAGCGAAAA
>NC_061836.1:32966077-32968577 GCF_019202785.1 Penaeus chinensis
AGCGTGTGTTTGATTACGGGGACAAGAAGATGAACGAAACTCTTTTCTATAGCCAAGTTCATTCGAAAAAAAAAGAAAAAAAAAACGGTTCTCGTCGACGTACATTCATATCCATTTACTACACACAGTTGAGGCAGAACCATGCACTTCCATCCTCAATCCTAAGGCAAAGAATACTCCTCAGGTTATCCTCGAGTCCTTAGAGCTTCCAACAGGTCGTCCTCGAGTCCTTTATAATAATCCCCGAGTCCCAAGCGCCGCCGGGACTGTGTCGATAGAGAGTACCTTCGATCTTACACTTTTTCTTACTCCGCAGTATACTACATAGACGTTTTATGAAATATATTATGCTCCTCGGTTTATATAGACTTTATATACCGTATATTATGCTCTTTGTTTTTTAAAGACTTTACATAACATATACTCTCCGTGTTATACAGGCTTTATATATAACGTATATCCTTGTCCTCGGGTTATAGAGACTTATGCAACGTACGATTAATCTCTGAATTTAATACTAAAAAAGGGAAGAGTAAATTGAGTCCCGAAGCCCTGTGGCCTTTCGCCCTCTCCGCCATCCATCTGCAAGACACTGATGGGGTCGATTGTCCCTTTTTTCCTCAGCCCTTTTTTTTCGGACTCGTAGTTTTCCATGGCACTAAATTGGATGTTTGTCTTGTCTCATATTTTCTGAAAATTGGGAAAAACAGGTTCTTTTTTGTTGCTTCTCGTGTGACGCTCTAACGTAAATTTTGTTTTTTTTAATGTTTTTTTTTTTTTTTTTTCAATTTACGCATTATCCCAACATTAGTGTGAATCAGAGGCGGATTTTTTAGACAAGAACAAAATCAGTAACAAACACATAAAACAAATAATTAAGTAAATGAATTCATAAATAAGAAAATAAAATTACACTTAAATGGGTAACCTGCGTACAATTGTTTCCAGAGTCATTCTTGAACCATTAATAAGTAAATAAACCTAAAAAAAAAAAAAAAAAAAAAAAACAGAATTCGACTCACCCTATTTAGAACTATTCAACCATAAACACCCACTCAGCTTCCAGAAAGACACAATTTCCTCGTAAAAACAACGCTATTGGAACCTTATTCCCCGACGGTCTTGTTAGGTCTTCCGGAAGTGACGTCATCACCTGGCCGTGTTTAGGAAATTGTTCGGCAGCGACATCGTCACGGCTATAAAAAGCAACCAGTTAGTTTAATTCATTTTTTCTCTTGATTTTTTGTAGTTTTTTTTCAGATGTATAAAACTGAGAAGATCAGTATATAACAGACATCAAAGTAAATATAAATCATGAATTATACGCAAAACTATTACATGAAAAATACATCAATCTGTTTCAAAATAATTCTTCATTTATGTAAATAATTAAATTACTTTCTATACACATTCTTTAAAGATTATGAGGTAACCAGCCAGTAAACTATTTGCATAAAAACATAACATAAAGCTTCAGAAAAGTAATGAATATACATAGAGCGTGAATTTTTACTTGCGTATGAAGATATATATATATATATATATATATATATATATATATATAAATATATATATATATATATGTATATATATATATATATATATATATATATATAATGTATATATATATATGTATATATATGTATATATATATACATATATATATAAATATATATATATATATATATATATATATATATATATGTACCCACACACACACACACACACACACACACACACACACACACACACACACACACACACACACACACACACACACACACACATATATATATATATATATATGTATGTATATATATATATACATACATATATATATATATATATATATATATTACACACACACAGTATATAAACACATATATTTATATACATATATTACATTTTCTCCCTCTGTTTATATTCACGATCCAAGACCATTTGCGCCAAAGACCTTTAAACCTTTGCAACATGTGGCGGCCAACCATTTTTTTGCAGCAAACATTATTTATCACTAAAATCTGCGTCTGCTGGTCCCTGGAAACGTTCGTGCCACAGAAACGTCGAAGGCGTTTCCTCCTATTCACTCGTTAGAGCGCGTCACACCCTTTCGCTGGCAACTATTAACAATGATTGATTGTTGTATGTTGCATAAAAAATGGATCTCTGTGCCACTGTTAAGGCTGTATATCATGGAACTTTCATGCAACTTGAATATGTGAATATTGTATTCCGTAATAGCAGCATATAAATGCAAAGCTCTCCCAGATTTGGCTCTGTGGAGTTTTGCAAAGCGAAATGCCACCAAACGCTAACACGTACCAACATAACCGATATAATGTGGTACTCATTCATATCCTAATGTCAACACGAAAGCCATTAATATGCAAACGTCACGGACTATATTAACTGAGGTCATAACCCGTGTTGTCCGGTGTATTCTAGGACTGAGTGACTGTGTTTGCCTTCTCGTGCTGAGCGGCGGTTGCAGAGTTTGGCA
>NC_061836.1:32978577-32988577 GCF_019202785.1 Penaeus chinensis
AAGAAGACAATAAAATCCATTAAGAAACCAAAATGCGAAAAAAGAAAAAAAAATGAGAAAAAAGAAAAACAAATAAGAAAGTTGGCTTACGAGCTGGAATGTTAAATTGTCAAACTTTAAACTTTTTCCACAGCTATCTTCCCGCCCAGTCGAGTTAGTATGGATTCACGTTCATATCGTGAGGGCGTGCGCGATTCATTTTATCCCCCCCCCCCCTATCTTTTAAGAATGGAAAACGTATCCTACCCTCCCATTATTTACGAACGGAGTCAAGAATCTGTACAACCGAGTGAAACTTTAAGAAACAAAGAAGTGAGCGATCAAAGAGGCAAGTCTGACGGCGATGGCAGCTTGGGATTCCCCCGTTTTTTTTGTTTTTTTTTTCTTTCTTTCTTTCTTTCTTTCTTTCTTCAGCATGAGCTTTCGGATGTCACTTTCGAGAACTCTACGGCCTGGCCACTCCGGGGGTGGGGGTGGAGGGTGGGGGAGGGGGGTACTGACATCACTTCCTTGAGATCTAAAATTCACATGAGAATGAGCGGCGCCTTTGGAATCCTCGATGCCGTTGGGCAAAAAAAACTCGAAGATAACGAGAAAAAAAAACTTTCGGTTCTTACAAATCACATTAAAAAGAAAAATAAAGAATGAAAGAGAGGAAGAGGAAAGGAAATATTATACACTGTGATATAGTTAAAAAGCCAATGAAGAAAAGCATCAAGAAAGGTACAAAGCCCAATCTCAACTCCCTCTGCCCCCTTACCCCCCTTCCCCCTTACACCCTTTCACCCTTACCCCCCTTCCCCTTCCCCCTTTCCCCCTTACCCACCTTCCCCCTTACCCCCTTCCCCCTTCCCCTCACCCCCCCCCCCCAAGGCATTACAGACAGGTGCATGCTTCGCCGCCATTGCGAGGTCATTCAAAGCATCCAATCCCATGATGCCGGCATATGATCAGACGCACAACCCACGCGTGGTGCTGGGTAGGGGGGGTGGGGGGAGGGGGATAGAACGAGTGGGGAGTCGGTAAGAGGGGGAGGGGGTAAGGTGAGCTGTCTTTCTCTCTCTATGTCTCTCTCTTTCTTTCTCTCTCCCTCTTTCTAACTCTCTCTCTCTTTCTCCCTCTCTCTCTCTCTCTCTCTCTCTCTCTCTCTCTCTCTCTCTTTGTTTCTAAATCCCCCCTTCTCTCTCTCTCTCTCTCTCTCTCTCTCTCTCTCTCTCTCTCTCTCTCTCTCTCTCTCTCTCTCTTTCTTTCTCTCTCCCTCTTTCTAACTCTCTCTCTCTTTCTCCCTCTCTCTCTCTCTCTCTCTCTCTCTCTCTCTCTCTTTGTTTCTAAATCCCCCCTTTCTCTCTCTCTCTCTCTCTCTCTCTCTCTCTCTCTCTCTCTCTCTCTCTCTCTCTCTCTCTCTCTCTCTCTCTCTCTCTCTCTCTCTCTCTCTCTCTCTCTCTCTCTCTCTCTCTCTCTGTGTGTGTGTGTGGTGCAGCGGTAGCGTTCTCGTCTAGCAATCTTGCTGACCTGCGTTCGAATCCCTCGCCGCCAGTGGATGGTAACCCCGGCCATTCCTTGCACACAGGGGATAGTTTAGAAGCAAAATGAAACAGACAGTATGTCACACCAAGAATATCCATTGTAATAAATGGAATCAAAACTAAACTTTTAAACTTTTAAACTTTTAAACTCTCTCTCTCTCTCTCTCTCTCTCTCTCTCTCTCTCTCTCTCTCTCTCTCTCTCTCTCTCTCTCTCTCTCTCTCGTTCGCTCTCTCTCGCTATACGCTGTACATCTTTTTAACGGCATCGCTAAACAGACACGGACGATGTAAAGCGCTGGAGATATTTTTTCATATCGTATATCTGGGGACTATTCTGCTCTTTTCTAAGCGGCGACACGACCTGCTTGACGAGGAGAACGACAGGTGTTCGACTTCATTATAGAGAGTGGTTGCAGAGACAATACGCATTTCGGACTGCGTTGCAAAAGGGCGGTAAGACATAAGTTGAAATTGAATTTTTAAGAGGATTGTGAACGACGGTATTGACGAGTGTTCGCAAATATCAGCACGAGTGGAGTAGCAGCGTCGGTGTTATCAGTAACGGGTAACGGCACCGCGTTTGTCGTTAGTGCATTGCTCGTTCCGAAAATGTAGTGAACCTGCAGATAGGAAAATGAACGTATATGTATTAGGAATCACTATCGTTTCTCAAGGGAAAATATACATTTACATACAGTCTTACTCGCGTATATATATATACACACAGACACACACACACACACACACACACACACACACACACACACACACATATATATATATATATATATATATATATATATATATGTGTGTGTGTGTGTGTGTGTGTGTGTGTGTGTGTGTGTGTGTGTGTGTGTGTGTGTGTATACATACATACATATATATATATATATAAATATATGTATATATACATATATATACACATACTATATATATAGACAAACACATAATATAATAAACATTTGCCCATCTTTGTTTTAAATAATAATAACAAAGGAAAGAAAACTAGAAATACACGCAAAAGAACAATAAGAAAACCGAAAACAAAGCCAGAGACCTCTCCGGCGCGTGGACAGCCGCGCCTCAGCTCGAGGCCGCGATTCATTTGACGGACAACGGCAGTAAAGCGTAAAGTTTTCTGGTCGAAACACATGAAATGGATGGACGGCCTCGTATTTCTCTCCGTCTCTTCGTATTTGTCCTGATCTGCGGCCATTTGTGCGGTTATTCTGCTTAACGTTTATTTGTGTTTTCGTCGCCTCGTGACTTATTTGAACTAAATTAACGGAAGATATTAGAAAAAGAGTGAAAGAGCGAAAATGTGAAGGTGAAATGATGAAGAAATAAGCAAGATGTCGGATGTGAAGGGCTACGACGCTATTGTTAATTTGAAGAGATTCTTAAATACGTTACGATGAAGGTACAAAGAATGTTCCTTATCCGAACCAAATGTATACTATTCGGTTATTCAATTCGAGGTGGGAGATATATGGTTAGAAATTGAGAACTCAGCCGAGGTAAATTACATTTTTGCAAGGTTTCATGACTGTTGCATGATAGATAAATGTTCTGCATACTTTTAACACCATTGATTTTTTTATCGGATAGATGAAAGTTGTAAGAACTTTTTAGAGCCTCCAGTCGAAGTAAAGTGACGTATATTTTTCTTTCGCTTTGTAAATATTCATTTGAACGCTATTGATCGCTTTTATCGGAAACATGAAAGTTGTAAAAAAAATGTACAACTTCCAGTCTAAATATAGAGACAATTTTTTCTCTCAATATGTTTTTTTTTTCCGTAAGAAGGTTTAAATAAAAGGGTAAGACTTGCTTGGCCAACATTTATCAGAACTAAGAAAAGCAAATATTTAAATTGACTTTCTTAACATAAGTTTTTTTTTTTTTCATGTGTCATATTACTTTGAAAAAAAGGAAAAATAGAATTTAAATAAATGGCAACAAAAAATCTTGTAGCTGGATATTACCAAGACTGAGTTTTGTAAATAGGGTCAAAGCAATTTACATTACAGAGTGCAAACACAGACGTCTTTTTCCCACAGCAAGAACAAGGCAATAAACCTTACGAAATCGAAGATGAATATGTCTACTGCTTTTCTTTTCCTCTCAAGTGCTGACCTTTTCATCTCAACATCTTCCAGAACAGAACATCTAAACTTCCCAATAGATTATCTACTTACGACTCGCAATCCTCTACAATTTCGGGATTAAAATTCGAAACGCTTTGACTTCGAGAGAAAGGACGTTTCTCGAGGAGGTGGGCGTGGCTACACACACACACACACACACACACACACACACACACACACACACACACACACACACACACACACACGCACACACACACACGCACACACACACACACACACACACACACACACACACACACACACACACACACACACACGCATACATATATGTTTATATATGTATATATATATATATATATATATATATATATATATAAATACCCACACACGGAAAAAAACAATAATTAATCATAAAAAAAATAATTTCATAATAATATCCGAAAATGAGAAATGTGCAAGAAGAACAAGCTAACGAAAGACAAAACAAAGGAAACTTCAACAGAGCCAGAAACAGAGAAAGAAAACAGGACGAAGAGGAAAATGTTCCCGTCTCGTCAGCATCACCAATCTCCCCGCACGCCAGCGCCTGATCCGAGGGGCTGCAAGCACGAATACCAAGCACTGTAACCCCAGTCACGAACCACAAGCACGGACCCGAGGCACCTTTGACCTCAAGTGCGATCCCCAAGCACTGCCAACCCCAAGCTCGAGCCCGCAAGCACGCCCACGCCACCACCAAGATCCCCATGAATCCCGCCCGCGCTTCTTCTTCGGAACAAAGGATAATATCTGCTTGCATGCACGAGACAAAGAGCGCAGGGACGCACAAGAGAGCTGAATTCCCTCTGATGTGCCTGGAAATGGACCATCCTGCTTGAGAAGAAGCAGGATGGCCTCGGAGGAACACAGGTGGCTAATCCCCTTTGCTACTATCAATATGCCACATCAGGGTCACTCCATCACACTCCTTAAACGCCCCTTGTTCACGCTCGTCGATATGCTCAGAAAAGTTTATGAGTCTTGTGGGTACTCAGAATGTACGTCTGAATACCTACAAGAGAAATAAAGGCCTCATAAACAATATAGAAGACAAATTAACCAGATTTACGACGACAAATGTAGAAATATAATAATATAAGAGTCTACCATCTTTAACCGGCCTTTGTTCATACTCATCGATGTGTTTTAGAAAGCTTTCGAGAGTTTGTTTATACGTAAGCATGTACAGCTGGGAAAAAAATGTCATAAACAATATAAAGAAATAAAACAATATAAAATCTCAACCTATTTAAAACGATATTAGTTCACGCCCTTCATTATGGTCAGAAATCTTATGATACTTAAAAACATGTAGAAGATAAAATATACAATATATATATAATATATATATATATATATATATATATATATATATATATATATATATATATATATATATATATATATATATATAAACAAAACAGTATAAAAGATAACAACTCTTTAAGACGTTATTTGTTCAGGCTTTTAGAAGTCGTAGAGATACTTAAAATGTACGTCTGGATACTTAAAAAATCATAAACAATATAAAAGATAAAAAACTATGTAGATTAAGCTGTAATTGGAGCTTTGGTTGAATGATGTGTAGTGTGGCATAAATTATACTCTGTTTTACGAGCGTAATACGGGAATGATGTTGCATGCATGTACTGCAAAAGGGCTCTCTGCGTTGCAATTATAGGTACGCGTGCATGTGAGTAATTGCATTGCTTTTGGGTATATACATGCATATGGACGAATTACTACACATAAAAGAGTACATACGCACTGTATATACAAGTAAACATTTTTTTAACAGCATGAATACACAAGCTTATGCGAGGAATGCATGTGGCAATACACATGCACATGGGCGAGCGGTCGTGCGAGCGCGTCCGAAAGCGTATGGGGCGACTTCGAGAACCCTCCATCCGAACGAGTGTTGTCTCCCGGGAAACAATCTTCGTTGTCTTTGTCCTCCAGATCAAAGACTGTCGTGGCGTTCAATGGATCTGGGAGGGAGAGCTGAGGGAGGGAGGAAGGGAAGGAGGGAGGGGTGTAAGAGCGAAGGAAAGGGGGCAAGGAAGGAAGGGGGGGAGAAGGAAGGGGAGGAAAGGGTGTGAGAGGGAGGGGGAGAGGGAGGGAGAGCCGATAGAGGGAGTGGTGTATCAGCGGAGGGAAGGAAGGAGGATCAGCCGAGGGAGAGAGGGAGGAGTGTGAATGTCGAGGGTTGGAGAGAGGGAGAGCCAAGAAAAGGAAGGAGGAAGGAAGAGCCGAGGAAGGAGAGAAGAATAGCCGAGAGGAAAGAAGAGGAGGGAGGGGGTGGGAGGAGGGAGGAGATAGGGGGAGAGGAAAGGAAAGGGGATGGCAGATTTGAAAAACAGGGACGATGTCTGGTAATTTATAAGCACGAGGGACATACAATACTAAAAACAGATGCTGTCATACGTTCCCAGTACATTTGAATCATGACAGGATAATAACAGTGTTAAAGATATTGCTGTATTGCTGTTGACGAGGATCAGTGTCATCAGTGCCAATATAATTACCAAAATCAGTCTTTTACATATCATTAATATTATCACTGTCAATATCATCATTATGATTTTTATTATAATTTTCACTACAATTATTTAAACTCAATAAGAACAGTTGTAAGCGTAGCAGTAATGAATTTAGCAAAAGTTACGTTACGAAATAAAAAAAGGAATGCAGAGCGCAGGAGAATGCAACATGCATATTGCAGACTAAGCAATAAATGGAGGACGAGGCGCGGCTGTAAAGGAGGATTGGTTTCTTTTCTGTTCAGTAAAATGTAGAAAAGTGACAAGAGAAGTAATAAGAAAAATAGTAATAATACAATAAAAAATAACAGATGCTGATACTAGTGGCGATGGTGATAATGATGATAGTGATTTAACAATAAAGAACCATAAGGATAATAACGATGGTAGTAATAATGATGATGATAATAACAGTAATAATGATGATAATGATAATGATGCTAATAACGGTAATAATAATTATAATAATAATGATGATGATAATACTAATAATTGTAATAATGATAATTATAATAATACCAACAACAACAATAACAAACACAAATATTAGCATAAAACAAAGAAACATGGACAATAGCAAAAACCCGGAAGAAAAAACAATAACAATATAAAAAAAGAGAGAGAAAAGAAAACAACGATGTCAATTAAAAATTCCCGAAGAAGAACGGGGGACTTGAAGACGAGGCTCCTGAAAGCCCTCCATAAATCAGGGAAGGGAGGGAGGGAGGGGGAAGAAGGGAGGGAGGGGGGGAGGAAAGGGGGGAGAGGAAGGGAGGGAGGGAGGGAAGGAGGGGGAAGAGGAGGGAGAGGAAGAGGGGGGGAGGAAGGGGTGAGGGAGGGAAGGAGGGGGGAAGGAGGGAGGGAGAGGAAGGGGGGGGAGAAAGGGGTGAGGGAGGGAGGGAGGGGAGGAAGGGTGGGGAGGGAGGGAGGGAGAGGAAGGAAGGGGGGGGAAAGAAGGAGGGAGAGGAAGAGAGGGGGGGAGAGAAGGGGGAGAGGAAGGGAGGAAGGGAGGAAGGGAGGGAGGGAGGGAGGGAGGGGGAGGAAGGGGGTGGAAGGAAGGGAGTGAGCGCAGTATCACTTTTTTTTTTAAGATTACGTAACCTACTGGAGTTATTAAAGACAGACGTCACGACCCAGATGGGGGAGTCTAGATGAAGTGAAGGAAGGATTTTAGAGAAAATGGGAGGGAGTGACAGCTGTATTTTTTTTCATTTGGGGGGGAGGGAATGTTTACGTAAGGTTAAGGGAGGGAGGGTGAGTGATGGAGGGAGGAAGGAGGGAGAGAAGGAGAGGGAGGGAGGGCAGGAGGATGAGAGATAGGACGGGATGGAGGGACGGACGGAGGAGGAGAAACAGACAGACAGACAAGCAAACAGACAGACAGACGGACGGCCGGACAGAAAGACACACACACACACACAACACACACACACACACACACATATATATATATCATATATATACACACATGCACACACACACACACACACACACACACACACACACACACACACACACATATATATATATATCATATATATATACACATGCACACACACACACACACACACACACACACACACACACACACACACACACACACACACACACACACACAGAACCTTACAGAGAGACTTACAAACAAACAATCGTAAATGAAGAACAAGAATACTTACAAAGGCTGGAAAGAGCAAAAAAATCCCCGGCAAATGTATGCGAAATAAAGTCCCTCTATATAAAAGCTACAAACGGGATATGTGGACGAGAGCGGAAAGTGCTCACAGCCTCAGCGAAATCTAGAAACAGCTGGGTTGGCGAAGGACGGAATTTGCGAGAAGAAGAAGGGCAGTAAGAGGAAGCTGAATACAAAGGAGATGGAAAAGAAGACGGAGAAGAAAAATGAAGATAGAAGAGGAAGTAGAAGAGGGTAAGAAAAGGGAGAGGTGAAGAAGAAAGAAGAAGAAGGAAGGGAATAAAAAAAAGAAGAAGGAAGGAAGTACGAAGAGAAAGAAGAAGAAGGAAGAGAATAAGAAAATAAAGAAAGAAGAAAGGGAGTAAGAAAATAAAGAATAATAATGAATCATAATAAGAAGAAAAGATAATAAGAAAATAAAGAATAAGAATAAGAATAAGGAGGAGGAGGAGAAGTAGAAAGGAAAGAAAAAGAAGAAAATGGAGTAGATCTGAAAGAAGAAAGAAAGAAAGAAGGAGCAAGACGGAAGAAGAAAAACATTCCGAACGACGCGACAAATTTATCAACGCATAATATCAATCGAAATATCAACAGATTCGACATTTTTCGTCGTTTCAAGATTTGCAAAAAAGGAGATGAATTTACTGCGAAAAGAAACGCTTCCTCTCCAACAAACTGCAAATGAAGGAGAGACTAAAAAAGGATGGCACTGTCTGGTGGCACTCCCTTCCGACCGGTCTGTGATTCAGCACATAGCACCAGGGTAATACAGGAGCCCGAGACGACCGTAGAAGGCTCATCCTACAGGAAGTCGCCGCGTCCCATGTAAGGATAGGGGGGGGGAGGTGAGGGGAAGGACGAGGCTGTGGGAGATAGGGAGGGATAGGATGGGTAGGGGGAGGTTGAGATAGCGGGTAAGAGGGCAGGGGGAGGAAAGAGGTAGGGAGCAGGGCGAGGTTGAGGGAACGGAGGGAGTGGGGAGCAGGGCAGGGGGGCAGAGATAGGGCAAAGCAGGGGGCAGGGCGAGACTGAGGGAACAGGGGAGGGGGAGGGGGAGAGGGGTGGGGATGGGATGGGATGGAAGGCTGAGGGGGATGGAAAAAGAGGGGTGGGAGGGGTCAGTCTGCGGTGCAGAAGCATCTCCCTCATTATTATGTCTTAATCTCCGGGATTCTATCCAAGTTTCACTAACACTTAACTTAACTTAACTCGCGTTCAAGATCCCTTTCCATCAAGAACTTAGAGAGGTAATTAGTTAAAGGGATTGAAAATTAAATTCGAATCGTCTGCACATTTCATCACTTCATTACCATCAGACACTTGATATCAACGATTCCTTAATTCGAAAGGAAATTGTAATAGCAAAAAAATAGTGAATTTTGTTAGCAGACTGACACGTGGATGGGAAATGCTTCAATAACAGGGAATGAAGAAGGAAAACAAAAATCTCCCCTAACTGTGATTTGAATAAATCAAAAGAGAAAGGAAAACGACCTCAAAAAATTTTCAAAACATGAAAAAAACAAAGAAAATGTAAAAGGGAGAGGGAAACGACCTCGAAACATTCTCAAAACATGAAAAAAAAACAAAGAAAATGTAAAAGGGAGAGGGAAACGACCTCGAAACATTCTCAAAACATGAAAAAAACAAAGAAAATGTAAAAGGGAGAGGAAACGACCTCAAAACATTCTCAAAAAATAAAAAAATAAACAAGGCAAATATAAAAGAAGAGAGAGAGAGAGAGAGTACAATTACCCCAAGGGAAGAAAGGAGGCTCAAAGTCCGGGAAAATCACTGTAATCCATCTCCTATTAACCTGCTTATCTCACCCTTATCCAATTTATCTCAATAAACCGATTTTCTCCCCGGATCAAACCCTACAGCCGACCCTTTCTCTGCCTGTCTGTGCCGGATGCTGGAGGGACAGATGAGTGAAGAGGAGCAAAGAGGCGGATGATAACCGGCACACGAAGAGGGGAGAAGGAGGGAGAGGAGGAGAGACCGACCGAAAGGGAGCCTAAAGAGAGAGAAGAGAGGAAAGGGGAATGAATGTAGGAAGAACGGGAGGGGAAAACCATGCAATATCTGGC
>NC_061836.1:32993577-32998577 GCF_019202785.1 Penaeus chinensis
CAAGAGGCCCTGAGAATCATTCACACCCTCACCTCCGCTGGTAATTGCCTGGGAGGCTCGTTGGCTCTCGTCCAGCCACCAGCCAGGGGCGCCTCCTGCGTGCTCCAGAGGCCAAGGAACTTTCCCTGGCCAGGTTGTGCCTCGCGGGTGCCACAGGTGTTGCTCTACGTATACTGTTAGCAGCAAATCTGGAAAGGACGTTGCCTTGTTTTCTTCTTCGCCTTTTGCATATATGGATGGGCTCGCTTGCACATGAGTCTTCGTGCAGATTGCGGCGCGTGGATAATTGCAAACATAAATACTTCCATTTTCTTATCGATATCTGATTTCTCTCACTCTCTCTTCATTCCTTCTTCTCTCTCTTCCCCTCTCCCCCCTCTTTTTCTCTCTCCTCCGTCTGTTTGTATCTGTCTATCTGTCTATATATGTATAAATATATAAGCGGCCTTTTTCCTTTATGGGTCAGTTTCGTGTCGTTTTAATGCGAAGATGAGATCTGGTGTGTGTGTGTGTGTGTGTGTGTGTGTGTGTGTGTGTGTGTGTGTGTGTGTGTGTGTGTGTGTGTGCGTGTGTGTGTGTGTGTGTGTGTGTGTGTGTGTGTGTGTGTGTGTGTGTGTGTGTGTTGTGTGTTGTGTGTGTGTGTGTGTGTGTATGTGTGCGTGTGTATCATATCTGTCTGTCTGCCTGTTTATCTGCCTGCCTGTTTATCTATCTATCTATTAATATATCTACCTAACCTATTAGTCTCCTTGCCTGTTCCTCTCTATGCCTCTATCTTTTACTCATATACCTCCCCCCCCCTCCCTTTCACCTCTCTTATTCATTCCCCAAATGTAGCAGCTTAAAACGAACGAATTTACACGAAAATTGTCCAACTAAATCTTCGTACGTCTCGAGGGGCTCAACTCTACGGACAATTCCCTCCACATTTCACTCGTAAGACCCTATGCGAGATCCGCCGCCAGCATGAGTAATGCTTTCCTCCAAAAGATGGCGTAAACTTGACAAAAATAGGAAAAAAAATGCTTTGACCTACCTCCATATTTTTGCAGAAATGTGGCTTATTTAACCGCCATACGCAAGGGCCGCGGGACTAACGATTTGGTTATATAATGATGTAATTCCAATATGTATTCTAATTTCATGATAGTAGGAGCGATGTGCATTCTAATGCCATGATAATACGAACTATAAGTATTCTAATCCCATGATGATACGAACCATATGTATTCTAATTTCATGATAATGCAATATACACGTATTTTAATAACAGGTTAATACGATCTACTTCGTTTTTGAATACTGGCGTTTTCCCTTCCACACACACACACACACACACACACACACACACACACACAAGAACACGACAAACATACAAACAAACAAACAAATAAACAAACACCCAGGCACCAACACGAGCGACCCAAAATCCCCCTGAGATGAGTAAGACAAAAACAAAAAAAATATTTTGAAATTTACGGCAAGTAGGACTATCCCGAAGAAGGCTTTTAATGGCTTCTTTATTGTCAAGGACCCTTTGTTTACGGGTCGTGGCTGTGACGTCATGTATTGTGGGGCGGCGCTGTGTTCCCCCGGTCTCGTCGACGGAGCAAGGGAGAGGAGCAACGAAGGGAGGAACGAGAAAATACACACAAATATGCCGAAGGACTTTTCACTCTATAAGGTCTTGTCATTATATAAGATCCTTTCACTCTATAATGTTTTTTTTTTCACTGTGTAATTTTCACTATACTGGGTCTTTTCACTATTTAAGGCCTTTTCATCGTATAAGGGATTTCCTCTATGCAAGGCCTTTTCACTATATAAGTCCCTTGCATTATATATGGTCTTTTCACTAAACAAGGCTTTAAACTGTATGAGGAATTTTCCTTTATAAAGCGTTTTTACTATATAAGGCCTTTTAACTATATAAGTTCACCATTTAAGGCCTTTTAACTATATAAGTTCACCATTTAAGGCCTTTTAACTATATAAGTTCACCATTTAAGGCCTTTTCACTATGTAGTTGTTGTTTTTTACTAAATAAGGCATTTATATAATTTAAGGTCTTTCCACTTCCCACTCTATCGCTTCTTCAGAGCAAAATAGCGAAAAAGGCCTTCGGCATATTCGAGTGTTTTCTTGTTCCTCCCTCCGTTATTAGATATGCAATTTGTTCAACATGAATCCCACGTGAGTACGAGGAGACACATTGCAACGGAGACGAGGCCGGTTCTCAGAGGGCTGACGGTGTTCTCCTCGGTCGCTCTCGGTCGTTATTCTTATAGGATGGTGTGTATGTTTGCGTGTAGAAGATTGGTAAACGTGGAGAGAACTTGGAAGACTTTCCTTGTTCTTCCTGTTTGTATATATGTATGTGTATGCGTATGTCTGGCTGGCTCTCTCTCTCTCCTTCTCTTTCTCTTTCTCTCTCTCTCTCTCTCTCTCTCTCTCTCTCTCTCTCTCTCTCTCTCTCTCTCTCTCTCTCTCTCTTTCTTTCTTTTTTTCTCTGTCTATCTCTCCCTTTCTCTCTCTCTCTCTCTCTCTCTCTCTCTCTCTCTCTCTCTCTCTCTCTCTCTCTCACTCTCTCTCTTCCCCCCCCCCCCCCCCCCCCTTCTCTCACTCACTCACTCACTCACTCACTCGCTCACTCACTCACTCACTCACTCACTCTCTCACTCTCTCACTCTCTCACTCTCTCTCTCTCTCTCTCTCTCTCTCTCTCTCTCTCTCTCTCTCTCTCTCTCTCACCTTTACGCATGCACAACAACATGCATCAGCCTAACACATATAATTCTCTCCTCCTACACTTGGGAATATTTTTTAAAAAAATCTCTGGGTGCACCCTTTCCACACACACCTTGTTAGCATCTCTCACGTAAATAGATTAAGAGAGAGAAAGAGAGAGAGAGAGAGAGAGAGAGAGAGAGAGAGAGAGAGAGAGAGAGAGAGAGAGAGAGAGAGAGAGAGCGAGAGCGAGAGCGAGAGCGAGAGAGAGAGAGAGAGAGAGAGAGAGAGAGAGAGAGAGAGAGAGAGAGAGAGAGAGAATATAAATATACACACACATCAGCTTATCTTCTTAGCCAATCGGAACTCGAGAGTCATTATCGAATATCGAGTCGTTCCGAACCGGCGATATTCGAGACGCTGTGTTCGAAGCCTTAATGAGTCGCGGGAGTTTCATGAAGCAACACTGAATTCATTTTCTTATTCCCCGTTTTCACTCTCGTTTTCTCTCCCCTCTTCTTCTTTTTTCTTTCCTCCTCTTGTAAGTGATTTTTACTCTTTATTTTTTTTTTCCTTTTTTTTTTTTTCTTTTTGCTAATCTTCCTTTCTCAGTATTTTGTTTTTTTTTTAAATGGGGTGGACGGGGAGCTGTCTCGCATGCTGATTTTTTTTTTTCTCTCTTTTTTTTACTTTTCTTTTTTTCGTATTATTTGTCCTTCCGTGTTTCATAAATTCTATAGTGTATCTATATGTCTGATCTCTCACCATGATTGGTATTTGCACCATTTGTTAGTTATCTATTACATTATGAGTATTATTACTATGATCATTGTTATTATTATGATCAGTATTATTATTATCATTATCATTATTATCATTACTATTATTATTATCATTATCATCCCTTTTATTGTATTAGCATCACTATCACTGTTATCCTTATTATTATTATCACCATTAATATCATAAAAAATGCAAATTTCTCATCAACACCGTCATAATAAACGTTATTTACATAATCACATTAATCCAAAGTCCTCGGCCTCTCCTCCTCCTTTCACTGTCTGACAGGATTATATTTAGGGGTAAGACGCTAATATATACACAGGGCTTCAGTATCATCACAGTAGAGAATTGGTTCTTAGGCTGCTATGTATTAAAGGTTAAAATCTAGAATGGAGAACACTGGGTCAGAAAATGTGATTTAGCAAGTGTGTGTGTGTGGGGGGGGGGGGGGGTATGTATGTGTGTGAGTGTGTGTGTGTGTGTTTGAGTGTGTGTATTGATATCGACTTTCACGTGTCTGTCTGTGTAAATGTGTATATGTATGTATATATGTATATATATATATATGTGTGTGTGTGTGTGTGTGTGTGTGTGTGTGTGTGTGTGTTTGTGTGTGTGTGTTTGTGTGTGTGTGTGTGTGTGTGTGTGTGTGTGTGTGTGTGTGTGTGTGTGTGTGTTTATATATATATAAATACATATATATGTATATTTATATAAGCGTACACCATTTATACATCATTTTCCCTCTCTGCATCTTTACCTCGAGTTCCTCCTCCCGGCCCTTCACAGAAACAGGTCATGCAAAGCCCACATGACCCTCCATCCGTCTGTTTCTCGCGCTCGTTATGAGACTCCTGGCGAAACGGCAAAGCTACACTTGGCTCCAACTGTCCTGCTCTGCCTTCTGAAACCTGGCTGTATTTACGCGTACTTTGAGGGAAATGCAATGAAAGAGGTGGATGGATGAACAGAGAGGAATATAAATGAATAAATAATGAGAATGATTGATCTTCTTTAAAGCGAGAGATTCCCTTGACGCGTCTCGTCTCCATCAGGTTATAAGTATAGATACATTAAATCAATAAGTCAGTGTACTAAAATGAGTTGGAAATTACGATTTACAGATATTATTGTGGGAAATGCAATAACAGACACGAAAAAAACGAATACAAATACTGAGAACTGATAATAAACACAATAAAAAAATCATTAACACGTCCAGATCTTCTCAAAAGCTACATATCACAGTATATATCAAGTTACAGCTATAAAGGCCCTGCACTAAAGATTAATAAACCACAGGATGACACGTGGCTTCGGTAAGAAATATATCACCAACGCGCGTTAATTTTAGAACTACATTGATTTCTATGAAAGCAGATCAAACGCGTCTGTCAGATCTCTCCTCTTTTTCTTTCTTTCTTTCTTTCTTTCTTACTTTCTTACTTACTTACTTACTTACTTACTTACTTACTTACTTACTTACT
>NC_061836.1:33011077-33013577 GCF_019202785.1 Penaeus chinensis
AGCTAATGGGCTGTCCGACCGGCATCTAGACCTCAGGTAAGTAGTTGTGAGAATAGAAAATCGATTTTCTCCCGAGCAGGTGTCCTCCCCGCATGACTCACTCTGTGGCTTGTTTGTGCCTGGCTTGGGGCTCGCGGTGACCTTCACGCTGGAGGGCGGAGGCAATTTAGCATGGGTAGGGTTTAGTTTATAAGTTACGTAGGTTACAGATGTGGTTATAAGTTTATAAAGTGTCTAAGTCAAGTTGGTAAGTGGTGTGTTTGAATGTGAAAAAAAAAATCGTGAGGAATGGATCAGCTGTGAAAGATAGATGGACTTTAGTTTCGTTTCGTTTATGGTAGTGAAAGAAGTAAGGATTTTATACTTGTAGTCTGGGAGACTTTATGGGTGTGTGGAACATACAGTTAAGTTCCATTCCTCAAAAAGTCACGATGTTGGTAAGTGAACTGAAAGAGAACCAGTGCAATAGTAAAACAGTTCAGGTGTTCGTATTTAGCATGTGCTTTGATAGTAATCCATACATGATTTTAAGTATAATGCATAAGTCAAGGGTAATAATTTAAATGACATGTTTTGGCATTCAGGCAAAGGTCAGCTAGTTTCTGCTATGCATATACCATGATAGAGTTTGGTTAGTGCCTTATGTGAAACTAAAGTACTAGGAAGCTTTACTAGCTCGATTTAACCGTAATATACAAGGTGAAGGTTTGTTAGCCTTTGCTTGAGCATCAGTAGTATGGAGTCTACGATGATTGTTTGAGGTAATATTTTAGACCATCCTTCACAGATCACAATTGGATTTAGTTGAATTTAGGTTAGAACACAAATCATATAGTTATGTAAAAAAAGAAAAACTTTCAAAGCCTTTGCTGGTGTCTTTGTTTCAATTAATATTTATTATTTTGAAGTAATGAATAGATGTGGTTGCACTACTATGATTGTTTTAAGATATTCTTTGATATCTGGTGAAAAATTAAAACCTGCTGCCTTAGTAAAATGTGTTTTACATTCTGAAGGTATTCATTCTGTGGAATATTTAGCAAATTATCACATAAAAGGACTTTGATTGAGCTTTTCTTTTTCTTTTTCTTTATTTCTTGTATAGGTAGTGCATTTACATTTACATCATGAAGTGTAATTTAGCATATATTCACATAAAATGAATAAATGGAAGTAAAGCATTTGTCATTCTACAAAGTTAAACTTAGGTAGGTTAACTGTGTTATAATTATTTGTATTTTTTCCAACTCTGCAGACTGGATCCATGCAGGAATATTAACCTCTTTGTAATTATGGCTGATGAGTATCCAGAGCAAAATACATTATCATCCTTAATCAAAAAGCCTCCATCAGACTGTACAGTAAGTGCAACTGCAAGGTCATTGTCAGTCTTGACTTTGAATGTCTGTTTTTGTTTTTATCTTGTCAATGGTATTGAGAAAATTGTAATCATAATATCCATCAAGAGATATAAATTTTTTGGGGGTATGTAGTTTCTGACTTTAATGAATGAACAGGAAGCTGAACAAGATAGCGACAGTGTGTGGAGCAGTGCCTCAGAGTGCCAGAGTGAGATTGAAAGCAGAGGAACGTCATCAGCCGAATTATTCTCCAATGAACCTCCTACAGTGCGAGTGAGACCAGGTTAGTCATGTGATGAGAAGGTATGAAATGCACAGTATGATCATCATCTATGAAACAGTTGTAAAAAGACCCAATGCAAAGATTGTCAGTTAAAGGTATTATTCTTCAAGAAGTAAATGTGGTTTTCTTCTTTGTACATAATTCCTTTCATTTTCTTGTTTTATTGATAAAAAAGAAGTTTATCTGTCCTGTTTTCCAGTTTTGGATATTATTTTTCAGATGACGGGGATGAGATTGAGACATTAATCCGAGCTGCAGAGTTGCTGGCATTAGAAAGAGCAAAGCTTCAACAGTCTAACTTCAATACATCAGGGGATATATCAGCTTCTAAGGAAAACACACCAAAGGGCCCTCAACAAGAGCTAAAACTTAGCACTCCCTTGAACAATATAAAGAACTATTACAGCCATTCACAAAAATTTGTTGGGGATATTGATTCAGGTTATTTTGGCAACAATAAAGAACCTAACAGAGCTGATGAAGCTGTGACTTCCGTAAGCTTTCTTCATGAATCTAATATACAAGCTGCAAATGGAGTAAATGGAAAGGTCACTCACGTGTATTCCTTCAATAACGACATACCAAGAAATCACTGTCATTCATCGCACAGCACCAGCAGAGATTCACAGACCAGAGATCACTTCTTCATACCCAGCCTTGAGACAGCAGGCAAAATGAACGTGGATGATATACCACGATTATCTCTAGATTCCATGGGCAGCATGAATCATGACAGAGAGGCCTACGAGGAGAGAACAAGAGTAAGCAAAGATGTGAAAGAAGTGTGTAATTCTTCGATCAGAGAGTTTGCAACCGAAGAATCTCAGAATCCTCAAGGAAGACCATCATTAAGGGG
>NC_061836.1:33018577-33023577 GCF_019202785.1 Penaeus chinensis
TGAATTCCCTTTTAACCCCTTTTGGATAATATAGGCATTTCTTATACTTGAGTATACAATATATTTTATATAAAATGAAAAAAGACAGAAAGTCATGTACTCTACCAGTTTAATGGCTGTTCTGACCATTAGGTATTAGAATAAGAAATGAGAGTATTCCCCATCAAAAGTATGTATTGATTCATTGTGGGAGTAAAATAGTTTCAGATGATTAATTGATATTGTAAACTGTCATAACAGATGCAGGGTGTAGAAGCTCGTCTACTAGAGCAGGAGGAGGATGCAGCTCGGACGGATCAGTGTGTTATGCAGTTGTTGCAACAAGTTGAAGAAGGACTCTCAACAAGTGGCTTAGAGCATTTCATGGCCATCACTTCTCCAAGAAGGTAGAGAGAACTTTAAAATTCTGTACATACTACAGTATGAAGGTACTCTACAAATACAATATCTGGTACTACAGCATAAGGACAGTCACAGCAGAGAAATATAATAATAAACTTATTTTGATCTTTGAACTCTCAAGACGAAGCACCTTGCGGACCTTAGAAGATATTACATCAGCAATGACTCTCTTGCTTGGAGAACTCAAAAGGAAAACGTCACGTTCACGCAGTCTAGAAGAGGAGCTCCAGCGGTGTGCCCATGAAATAGACTCGCTGAGAGAGGCTGTCCTCCAGAAAGAAGCAAGGTTAGTATTCCAAAAAGTACAGTTGTGTCTGAATATTAACATACAGTATTATTTTAGTTTATAATGTCATTGACCGTACAACAAGGTAAATATAAACAAGAAAAACCTCTCCAGATACTGCTCATTTTCTCATAGGTAACTAAAATGAAGATAAGTGCTAGCTAGGTCATTGTTAGGCAATATATTGTTAAAAGCGAAGGAATGGAGGAGGAGCCCTCCTTTGGCCATCTTAAAGCATGTACCAGTATACTTATCAATCAATATGTTTTTTGTTAGTTTTAGATCTTCATATGATCAGGTGTCTTAGAATATGACATATCTTATGACACAAAATGTCCTTGAAAGAAATATTCCAAATAGGTTTAATCGTCAGAGTGAAAGATCTGAAATATCGTAATTTTGGATGAATACATTTTAATGAAAAGGGCAACCACGATCATTTTCCCATAAGAAAAAAGAAAAGAAAAGAAAAGAAAAGAAAGGAAATGAAAAGAAAAAGATACTTTCATAGATAATACATACATATACATACATGCATATATACACACACACATAAAACACACACACATAAAACACGCACACATAAAACACACACACATAAAACACACACACACACACACACACACACACACACACACACACACACACACACACACACACACACACACACACACACACACACACACACACACACACACACACACACACACACACACACACACACACACACACACACACACACACACACACACACACACACACACACACACACACACACACACACACACACATGTTTGTGTGTGTATATAAATATGTATATGCATGCATGTATAATATATTAATGTATGCATAACAAAGACTATTATGATTTGGGTGTGCTTTGATCAGGAATATTTGGAAAACTGTAAATGAATTTTTTTGTGATCTCTTCATTCAAAATATATTGTTTCTTCATCTTTTTCCTTACCTGATTCCTAGAATGAGAACTTCAGATCTTGAACTTCTGCGCCTCAAGGAACACAACAGCCGGGACTACACCTCCCTGAAGCAGTGCTTGGCACAAGCGGAGGAGAGCCTGAACGACTCACAGTAATGCTCCACGTCGCCCTTTTTCTGAACGAGATCTGATTCAGACTAATTTTAAAACTATGATGTCACTTTTATCATTAATGTTTTTATACCAAAGTTGTAAGAAGTGTTTGGGTGTAGTTTGCATATTGAAGATGAAATCTCTATTTTGCGAAATTCTTGATTGTATGCGGTAAATATCAGATGAATTTGATGTTTCAGCACAGAGAGAGCACGCTTAAGTGAGCTCATTAAGAAACAGACAGCTGAGCACGAGGGGACAAGACAAAGGCTTCAGCACCAAGTTTCCGAGCTTCAGCGAACATTGGACGCAAGGTCGGTAATCTTAGGTAGTGAGGATTCCTGTTGGAGATCTTTCTTTGTATGTAATTATTAATTGGTTTTATTTTTCCCCTCAGATGTCAGTGTGATATTTTACTTTGGTAAATGGGATTGCCATAAGTCTACTCTTTTATTGTTTGTTAAAACTGTGGTATATACAACTTTTATTACTTCAGCAAAGAAAAATAGGTACTTTCAAGAGTTGCTGTAGCTGGGAAACTATCCAATTTTTTTTGTAGAAATGTGGAAAACCACTGATGTATGATTATATCAGAAATATGAATACTTTTCACAAATACTTTATACAAACTTATGATTATGGTATTAAGAACTGGCTTTTCCAGAGTAAGTGAACTGGAACACGGTCTCCATAATGCTCTTAAAAAGAATCAAGCAGATGAGTCGACAATAAATGAGCTTCGGAATCAGCTCAGCCTCAAAGCAGATCAGGTCAAACTGGTAGATGTAAGTGTATGTTTGTATTTTTTCTTACTATTAGTGCAACTACATTAATTAATTTTATTAAGATAATTAGGTATAACTCTCTTGAACGTATAAATAATGTTTTCTGATATAGCACTTAAAAATCTTAATCTTGCCTAATGGATGAAATTTTATCCAGGAAGAGAATGGACTTTTGGTTGAAGGGTTGAGATCAACTCTGAAGCACCAGCAAGCAGAAATAGAGCAGTTACGCTTTGCAGTTTGACTCGACAGTGGCTGAAAAGCAGAGCCTTTCAAAGAGGGTTGTTGATCTGTAAGTTTGAAAGTTGTTTTAAAAGAAAGGGAAGAAATTATACATCAATTTTGATTATTAGAATATAAATAAAAGGGAGGATATCAGCTTTCATATCTTTAATTTTTTTTTTTTTTTTTTTTTTTTTTTTGAATGGCATCAATTTCTTTAATATTACCTTTTTTTTATTTTGGTTGTTTGTTGTAATCTGCTTTATTTGTCTCATTAAAGTCAGTACGATTTCTGAGGTGTATAGTCTCTATTTGTAAAGAGGAAATAGCAAGCAGAAAATCATATGTAGCTACAGGCAGTGTGAGAAATATTTATGAACTTTATACTGTATGTTACAGTATTCAACTATTAGGGCAGTAATATTTACTAATTGCTACAAGAAAATTGCCGTGCAGTGAATACCACTTTGTCAAAATTAGGACAAGAGGTAGAATAGAAGTTGAATTTATTCGGGCTATGAAGATTTAATCTTCTTTGTACAGAGAGACTGAACTGCATGCGGAACAAGAAACACATCAGAGAGTCCAAGAGGAAGCATCAGAATTAAGGTCTGATGTTCGAAATCTGAAAGTCGAGCATGCTGAAACTCTGAAGGTCTTACAAGACAAGGTAAGCAAGGCGATTGATAGTTTTCCTTTTGCAAACAGATGGTTGCCTTAAATTCTGATGCAGTGTCTTGCAAAAATTCGCTTCAATTCTGTGATCTCTTTTTCATCAATCCAGGTGGATAATAGCATGGCTGTGAAATGTGATCTGGAGCGACAGATACGGTCAGCTGATTTTAAGTTTCTTCAGCTGCGGACTGAGATACAGATGGAAAGGCATCGGTCAGCAGCTCTGACAGAGGAAAACAGCGATGCTAATAAGAAGGTCTGAGTACTGTAAATCCAAACACTGGATATGTTATATGATACAATGATTACCAGTTTTTATAGTAATATCATAAATTTGTGAAATACAGTACTCTGTTATTTGTCATTTCTTTTAGACAAATATGATACTTTGTGTACAAAATGAGGCTTGAATATAAATCACCTAGAATGTAATATTTCCAATGTAGATTCAAAACCTGCAAGAACGTATTTGGAGCCTAACGCGCCGGAAAAGATTCAGTAGCGGCGACAAAAGCAAAAGCTTTGATGACAGCCGGACTGGTGCATCTTCCTCCAGAGACTCAAGTTCAGAATACGGAAGCTGCATCAGCCTCTATTCCTCAAGCTTAAGAGCTGATACTGTTGACCACGTGCAGGTCAGTCGATCCTAAAATACAAACAGTCAGAGTATTACAAACTTTCTTTTCGATCTGTTCTGCTTAATAGACTTTATTTTGCTGATTAATGTTTCTCTTAATTCACAAATAGTCCCTGGTGAAGGATGTTGGTGATGGACAGATGAGAGAGGAACAACTTCATGCAATGCTGCGGGAGAAGGATAGTGCTATACGCAGCTTACAAGAGTCTGTATCTAGCCAGATTACCAGCAAAAATCGGGGTTAGTGTGATGCACATATCACTTGGTAAATTGTATTCTCATAAATTAGAACTTTATACCTGGTTTTTGTAGGCTGAGTGTGTTTCTTAACAAAAAAGAAAAAGGAAAAAAATTAACCGGTCACTTAAGCTTTTATTTATTATTTTGCAGAACTTGAAGAACTGACAGGGAAAGTATCAAGTCTTGAAGAACAGCTGACATCATTACTCTCAGGACTTGAAGTCAGTGCAGCTATTGGAAATGTGACAACAGAAGTAGGTCGCCTTCTTCAGCAAAGAACAGAACATTTGAAATCCATTGACCACTCCTCACAGTGGCTTCAGGATGAAGTGTCTTCTCTTGCAATGGTGAGATACAACTTGGCTGGAATGTTGCCTGGGCATGAAATTTTGGTGTTACTACAGGAAAGGGATATATTGTCTCCTGAAATTTCTTGTTCTTTTTTTCCCGTTTTTGTAACTGACAAGTTATAAATGGAAAATAAAAACAGAGAACAAACTTTTTTTTTCTCTCTCTGTCTGTCTCGGTCTCACTCGCTCTCTCTTAATCTTAGGAGAATCACATCCTGACTACAGAATTAGATGCTACAAAGAAAAATCAGTTGGGACTATCATCAGAAGCACAGGATTCAGCAAGGAGGGCTCGCGAAGAAGCACGACAGGA
>NC_061836.1:33036077-33041077 GCF_019202785.1 Penaeus chinensis
GATACTACTGTTACTACTACTGCTAATGCTAATGCTACTACTGCTACTGCTACTACTACCACTACTATTACCACTACCGCTGCTGCTGCTAATTATTTATATATTTTTATTTTTCAACATTATTATTCTTATTATATAAGAATTGTTATTGCTACTTATTATATATCATTATTATTTTCATTATTATTAACATCATTTCTGTTGTTATTATAATTATTACTTATCTTATTATTATCTTTATTATTATCATTATCTTTGCTATTATTGTCATTATTTTTATCATGATCATTCCTATTCTTATCATCTTTGCTATTATTGTCATTATTATTATTGGTGTTGTTATCATCATTATTATTTCCCTCCTTATCATTATCATTAACATTCCCATCGCCTTCATCATCATCATCATCTTCCTTATCCTCATTGTCATTGTCATTATGATCATATCAATATCGTTATCATCATCATCATCAGCATAGTCATCATATCATTATCATTATTATTAACATTATTATTGTTACTAGTACTTTCATTATTTTATTATTATTATTAATATCATTATCCTTATTGTTACTGTTATTATCATTATCTGTATCAGCGTTCATTTTTTATCTCGATTATTATCATTATCAGTATCATTACTATCATTATTGATATTGTTATTATAAGGATTATCATCATCATCACCACAATAATATTAGTAATTATAATAATAATGATTGAGATAAAAATAAAAATACTGATACTGATAATGATAATAACTATAACAATAATGATAATGATATTGATTATAATTATAACAATAATACTAATGATAGTAGTAGTAGTAATAATTATAATAATAATGTTAATAATAGTGATAATATGATCTATCGAAATTCATAATGCCAGCTTCGTCATCCTCATTATCATCATAATCAATACTCATTATCAATATCATCATCATAATCATACTCATTATCAATATCATCATCATTGTTATCGATATCATTCTAAATGTAAATATATCAATGATGCTTTTTATTAGGATAATAAGAAAATAGAAAATGCGTTTATTCCTGTCACTAACAATATAATAATAGGGAAATTGTTCATGAAAATAACACTAGAGATAATGATAATAATAATTATGATTATGGGAATGGTTTCATTAATCTCATTAATTATGATGATTATATAAGAATAATGAAAATCACAATGATGATCAAGATATAATGATACCCTTCTTACTGTTACTGTTACCATTTATTTCCATTTATGTTAAAAACAACAATTATTAATAACTGGTACCCACTTTTATAATTCTTATTGGTTGCGTTTATTGCAAAATCGTCTCAAAATTATGATTTCCTGTTGACCGAAGTCACTTCCAAATTGCTGCTATAAATAGATTATGATAAAAAAGTCCTTGTTTATATTACCCTCTATTTGAGTAGCAGGAAATACTGTTACAAAGAAAGAATGAAAGACAACTAAGAGAGAGAGGAAAATATATATATATATATGTTGGAAAAAACTATACAAAACAAAGGGAGAGACGAATTACTTTGAATTATTTATACACACACTCCCTCTTATTTCTAACCCTGCTGGGATTTTCGAAGGTGACGTCATCCATCCGGCGTGTTCCCCAGCGGAGGGTCTTGCGCGAGCCCAGCCAGACCTCAGCCCAAAATACGTTGGTTGTGAACGTTTGCGAATGAGGAGTTCCGTGGAGGCGGGGATGTCGTCATCTCGCCAGAAGTTACCTTTTCTTTTCTTTTCTTTTTTTTCTTTGAATCTTTGCCTATTGTTTGGTCGTTGTTTTCATTTTAGGTATTTATATTATTATTATTATTTTAAGGCGACTTCTTGTTCCTCCTTCCATAACAAGAAGAAGAAGAAAAATCAAAAGAAAATAGAAAAGAACAAATAAAGAAAGAGAAAAGCAAAGCAAAGAAAAGGAAAGAATAAAAGAGAGAAGAAAGAAAGAAAAACAAAAGAAAAATATATATAAATATATGTTGTAATTCCAGATTAGTTTCACAAGACTCATTCTCTTTGGACCGAAACGGGTCCGACTGGAACAAATCAGAACAGACCAACTTAGAAACATTAAATAAAATATTGAAAGACAATAATCGCCCTTCATGATCAGCACAAATAGCTTAGAAAGTCAAATAAAAATACAGACAACAGAAAAACATCGACTCTAGTGTTGATAATCACCGGCTTGCAAACAATAGAGAAAATCACTTATTTCATTACGAATATCTTAATTTAACATTACAAATACCAACTTAAACTATTCACCCTTTTGTTCTGAATAATAAATGTGCCAAAGTAACTTTGAAATCAACTTAGGGTCTTAAATAGTAAATCAGGAACTACAGATATCACTGTACTACTTTTCATATAAGTTTTGCAAAAGCACAGATAAGGATTTGTCAACATGATTTCACTTATAAAACAGTTTCTAGCATTATCAAGGTCTTGACATCAAAATCGGTACATTGAGAAGTTTTTATTGAAATCACATTACCAGCTTCAAGACAATGGCTACACACAAAGGCTGGCCACTTCACCCGCTTGCCAACAGAGGGCAGTACCTACATTGGCGGGAAAAAAAACCCTGCTTATACCAGTTGTTACGTCCCGGCTGCAAATGCACCTACTGGAATGGTGCATTTACAGGTAACTAAATCACCTTGAAAACCTGGCATATGGTACAAACTAACATAATATGATACAATATGAAGTGTGCAACAAATAAGTGATATACTAGTATATGTAGACATGAACCACAAAAATCCTGAACATTCACACCTCAGATTTTCTGTGTGACGCATAATCCTCAGAGGCAGCGATCGCCAGAAAATGCTGTTCAAACACTAACTCATCTTTACAAACATCTCGGATAGCTGCTAATCTATGGTGGTACTGTAGTAGATGGGTATGCATCTATCATTTGAACTGGTCTTTATCTCTTTAAGGAGAGTCTGTAGTGGGTGTGAGTGCACACTCCCCTTCCAGAGAGGTTCCAGGAAGGTTAAACTTTCAGTTATCTCCTTCATGAGATGTTCATGGATCTGGCTCTGGTTCCATTCTTGATTAGTACGGCGTAGTTCGAGTTGGGCTCAACAAAAGTTGGTACCAATAACAGACCAAATTTTCTTTGGTTTTTCTCCTCTAGCCTCTCCCGTGCATTGATAAAACTGTCTGTATCAAGGCTGTTTGCCATTCAGTATGTACAGCTCTGTTGGAGAGGTAGGTAAAGATGCAACCAAACCTCTTTATCTCAGAGCGTGCCCTCTTCACTATGAATGGACCAAAGAAACCCAGCTCTACTCTGGTGAAAGGAGGCTCAAATGGCGGAACTCTCAATTTTGGCAGGCTGGCCATCTGCTGAATTTCCGTCCTGTCTCTCAGCTTCCTACAAGTTGATGCACTGATGCACAATCTTCTTAACAATCTTTCATCCTTGAAGAAGTAGGTACATGTCTCCATTGGTTTAGCTTAGTGTGTTCCAGAATATTGGCTACTCTGTTAGCAACATACGTTTAGAACCTCTTCCTTGAGATCTATAGGTACCAGAGTACAATTGTGTTGTCTGTCCAATAAATAGATTCTTCCAAGAGCATCTCCAGCTCTTCTCCTAGAAGGCTGTCCAGTTTTACTGCTTCTAATGCTCCAGATACCTCTAAGCGTGGAATGGTGGAACTCTTTAAAGGTGTAAGTCTAAAATTTACCATCATGAAATGGACCGAAACTGGCCTTCGAAGGTAGTCAGCAAATATGAATCTACTCCATACCCATATTCAGAAGCATAAAAGACTGGATGCAAATTAAATATCCTTATACATTTATCCATAGGCATAATCCATCTGGGAATGCTGGGCTCCTTAATGATAGGCAGGTCTCTCAACCACCAGCCCCATTGTTCCTCCAAGTCCCTTGGCATGGACTCGGCCTAGCTTCTTTCCAATCGACACAGAAGCTGAAACGATGGTCTTCTAGCTTTAAGAATAATTGGGCCTACACAGCCAAAAGGGCCATACACATTGGTGAGTGTACCAAACACTCCTTTCTTGGTTCTTGGGTTTTCTTTACCTGTATATCAAATCTGAAGTGGTCAGACTCAGTATCCCACAGCATGCCATGTGCATGCTCTGTGGATAGTTGTATTTATTTATGTATAGTTGGCTTTACTTATTACATATCAATAATAGTGCATTGAAAACAAACTTTGTTCGATAAAAACCTCTTCTAAGCAACTGTATTACTTGATTTGGAAGGAGTACTGCAGTATCCAGGGTCTTCACAGACCTCAAGCAGTCATCCACATAATCATGCAGGACAGTGTTTAAGACAGCCCGAGGGTACTCTTCTTCAAGTTCCTTAGTCACCTATTTTTTTATTTGGGTTCCACACCCCACCAAAAAAGTGAGATGTCATTCAGCATGCCACTGATGGTCCTCCTGTATCATCTTGGTACCAAAGGAAGCATAACACACCTGTGTCATCTGTCATCGCCTTTCCTGGTGAAACATGGCCTCTATGCCTGTCATAAAGGCAATGGCTCCCTCCTGGAATCTTAACAGGACCCCCTACTTGCATGTTGGCTAGATCTGGCCCTTAGTTCACTTCATCACTCAGGGATGACCCTTTATACTTTGTGGTGAGTCTGACGTCTTGGGGTTGTTAAGTGGGTAATATAGCAAGTACCATACCGTGTCATCAGCCCTGTTCATGTCTTCAGGGGGCACTTCTTCAGCATCACTTTTCTCAAGGAGTTGATGAATCTCTTCAATGTATTTCTCCTTCAGGTCTTCATCTCTGTTCAGCCGATTCCGAGCATCCTTAAAAACATTAAATCAGATATCGCCATAGACAATAATCATCCTTCATGATCAGCACAAATATCTCGTCAAATAAAAATACTGACAAAAGAAAAATATCTAGTGTTGACACTCACCAGCATGCAAACAATAGAGAAAATCACTTATTTCATTACGAATATT
>NC_061836.1:33056077-33058577 GCF_019202785.1 Penaeus chinensis
ACAATAATCATGATATTAATGAAAATAATGATAATGATAAAATCAATAGTAATGACGATTTTAATAGTGAGAATATAAATTATTATCATTATTGTTTTTAGGATTATCTATTGTTATTATCACCATTATTATTATTATCATTATATGATTATTTTTATTACTGTCATTACTATTATTGTCATTATTTTCCTTAACATTCACAGTGTCATCATTATTATCATTACTGACACGATTATTATTATTATTATTATTATTATTATATTATTATTATATTATTATTATTATTATTATTATTATAATAATTATTATTATTATTATTATTATAATTATTATTATCATCATTATTATTATTATCAACATTATTATATTACTATTGTTATTATTATTATAATCATTATTATTATTACTTTAACAAGTTTTATTATTATCCTTCTTATTATCATTATTATTATTATTATTAATATTTGTCATTGTCATCATTATTTTTCATCATTATTATTATCCTTATTATCATATTTTGACCCTTAATATGATTTCAAGATTACAAAAAAAATAATAATAATAACAACCCAGACAAAAACAAAAAACAACCAATCGAGAATATCGATAACTTCCCAAAAAAGAAGAACATTAACAGCCAACTAAAAACTCATTCACAAAATACGATTTCACAAACACGATACTACGAAGAGTGACGTCACAGAGGCACGCATTCATAGCATCCCTTCCGGTTGTAGAAAAAAAAAATGCACACGAGTATATTTGCCTATTTGCGTAAGAATTAGCCATAGGCCTAAATATCCGTTGGAATTTGTAAATTTGCCTTTTTATTATTTGTGTGTCGTCAGAAATGCGTAAGAATTAGCCATAGGCCTAAATATCCGTTGGAATTTGTATATTTACCTTTTTTGATTTTTGTGTCGTCATAAATGCGTAAAAATTAGCCATAGGCCTAAATATCCGTTGGAATTTGTAAATTTGCCTTTTTATTATTTTTGTGTCGTCAGAAATGCGTAAGAATTAGCCATAGGCCTAAATATCCTTTGGAATTCCCGGACTGAAATACCGGATCGTCGAGTCAGATTTTGACATTGGTTTGTGTGTTACGTGTATGTTAGTTTTCTATAAGTGACAGAGATATGTTGTTTGTAAATTACCTATCATCGATGTATGTCTGTTTGCTTCTTCTTCTTCTTCTTCTCCTTCTTCTTCTTTTTCTCCTTTTTCTTCTTTCTCTTCTTCTTCTTCTTCTACCTCTATTTCTTCATTATATTCTTCTTGTTCTTCTTTCTCCTCTCCTTTTTTTCTTCTTTTCTTTCTACTTCTTCTCCTTCTTCTTTTTCTCCTTCTTCTCCTCCTTCTTCTTCTTTTTCTTCTCCTCCTCCTCCTCCTCCTCCTCCTCCTCCTCCTCCTCCTTCTTCTTCTTCTTCTTCTCCTCCTCCTCCTCCTCCTCCTCTTCATCCTCCTCTTCCTCCTCCTCCTCCTTCTCCTTCTTCTTCTTCTACTTCTCCTTCTTCTTCTTCTTCTCCTTCTCCTCCTCTCTCCTCCTCCTCCTCCTCCTCCTCCTTCTTCTTCTTCTTCTTCTTCTCCTACTTCTTCTTCTTCTCCTTCTTCTTCTTCTCCTTCTTCGTCTTCTTTTCCCCTCCTGCTTTGTCTACCTTTCTTTATGGAAGAGACAAGGATGTAAAGGGGGGGGGGGGGGGGCTTATGGAGGCAATCGGTGTCATTCATTTTCACGTGAATTCTTGGCATTAATTAAATTTCAACAGGCTCTCTAAATATTTTCCTTTAAAAAGGGAAAAAAAAAAACGCATAGACAGAAAAAAAAGAAAAAAAAAAAAATCCTTCCGCTCAAACAGAGTAAGAAAGCCTAGGATTAGGGAAATGGGGGGGGAGGGGGGGAAAGGAGGGGATAACGGGGGTCTGGGGAATGGGGGGAGGGGACGGGGAGAAGGAGGATTGGATTCCATGGGGTAAGGAGGGGGGTGGGGGGTGGGGGGAGAAATGGGAAATTGAGAAATGGAAAATTTGTGGATCGAAGAATAATATATTTTTTTTTTTTTTTTTTTTATTTTAGGAATAAAATGAGGAAAATGAGAGAGGGCATGCAAGGACACGGGGGGAAGAGGAGGAGAGTGGGGGGAGGAGGGAAGTGTGGGGGGAGGGGGGAAGAGGAGGAGAGAGGGAGGGGGAGAAAGAGGAGGTATGGGGGAGGGGAGAGAGAAGAGGAAGAGAGAGGGAGAGGGAGAGAAAGAGGAGGAGAAAGCAGGGAAAAAGTTTAGTTTTGATTCCATTTATTACAATGGATATTCTTGGTGTGACATAGTGTCTGTTTCCTTTTGCTTCTAAGCTATCCCCTGTGTGCAAGGAATGGCCGGGGTTACCATCCACTGGCGGCGAGGGATTCGAACGCAGGTCAGCAAGATTGTTAGACGAGAACGCTACCGCTGCACCACACAGCACACAGAATATGCCGGTTAGGTAATAGGCCCGGAGGGAG
>NC_061836.1:33061077-33063577 GCF_019202785.1 Penaeus chinensis
TATTAATGATAGTAATTATAATTATTGTTAATATGCTAATAATGGTAATGGTGAAAATGTTAATGATAGGAACCGTGATTTTTAATCTATACTCTCCAATTTTAAACATAAGAGAAAGAGGAAGACGATCGAGGCAGGAGACTGGGAAATAAATGTATTTTATTTTGCTGGTAAGTAAGCGATTTACATATTTCTCTCCTTCTCTTCTTCCTGTCCATTCTTTTTCCCTCTGCCTGTCCTCCTCTCCCTTATCCTTCCTATCCTTCCTCTTCTCCCCCTTCTCTCTCATCCTCCGTTATCTTCCTCCTCATCTCCTTGTCTATCCTTCCTCCCTTCTTTTTCCCGTCTTTCTACCTCTATCAGTCTTCTCCCTCCTTTCCCTCTCCCTCTACACATCCCTTGCTCCTCCTTTATCCCCCTCTTTCTTATCCCTCCTTCCTTCTCTCTCTTCCTCTCCCTCTTTCTTATCCCCCCTTCCTTCTCTCTCTTCCTCTCCCTCTCCCTTTCCTCTCTCTTTCTATCCATCCCCTCCTTCTCTCTCTTCCTCTCCCTCTCCCTTTCCTCTCTCTTTCTCTCCACCCCCTTCCTTCTCTCTCTTCCTCTCCCTCTCCCTTTCCTCTCTCTTTCTATCCATCCCCTCCTTCTCTCTCTTCCTCTCCTTCTACCCTTTCTTCTCTCTTTCTATCCATCCCCTCCTTCTCTCTCTTCCTCTCCCTCTCCCTTTCCTCTCTCTTTCTATCCACCCCCTTCCTTCTCTCTCTTCCTCTCCCTCTCCCTTTCCTCTCTCTTTCTATCCATCCCCTCCTTCTCTCTCTTCCTCTCCTTCTACCCTTTCCTCTCTCCTTCTTCCAATCCTCCCCTCTCCTTACCAATATTTTTCTCTTTCTCAATTTCTGCAAAGAACTGATTATCTGGTCTTACGATACAATTCAGAATGGAATTAGTCCCTGCAATCGTTATGACTGTTTCATTTCGATATCTTTGAAAGTTAATCATGCAAAGGATGTTAATAATGATCATAAGTATCATGATTATGGTGATGGTAATGATAATGGTATTGATTGTTATTATAATAATGATGATTATGATATTGAAATAATGATAATGATCATAATGATAATAAAGGATGATAAAGATCATTTGTAATGATAATGATTATGATAATAATAATGAAAATAATGATAATAATGATGACAATAATGGTAATAATATAAAAATTATAATAATCATAAAGATATTAATGGTAAAAACAACAATAATGAAAATTACAGCGATAAAAAAATGTAAGGAGGATAATAATGAGTAATGATAATGATAATGATGGTAACGACGATGATCATCATCACATTAATAATGATTATGATAATAATGCTAATGATACTAATGACGAATATCAATGATAATAATAGTAATGATGATGATGATGACTATGATAATAATAATAGCAATGATAATAATGATGATGATAATGATAATAATAGTAATGATAATAATAATAGAAATAGTAATAATAATAATAATAATGATAATAATAATAATAGTAATAACAATAATAATTATTATAATCATTATTGTTATTGTAATGATGATAATAATAATAATGATAATAATAATAGTAATAATAATAATAATAATAATAATAATAATAATAATAATAATAATAGTAATAATAATTATTATTATTATTATTATTATTATAATTGTAATGACAAGCTCGGAGATTCGGAGAAGAACCCCGGACTAACCCCAGCATCACTGAAGCAGAAAGACTCCCCTTCAGAAGATCCTTCAGCCAAGCGAGCGAAAGAGTACAAGAAGTCCAAACGCTGATTTAGACCAAGAGGCGACCCATCTGGGGCTAGGGAACTGAAGGATTCGTATTAGCTGCTCAGGATCGAGGCTCATTTACTCGAAATTAATGAGCAAATGTCCTTTAAGAGCGGTGTTGATGCTAGATGTAGATTCTGTGACAAATTCCCCCGAGACCTTATTTCAGGTTGCTCGGTTTTAGCATCAAATGAGTAAAAAAACAAAACAAAACGCCACGATAGAATGGGTTAATAATTGCATTGGAAAATGTGTAATCATTACAAAAATCAGACACCCACAAACAGTAATAGAAGTTGATAACGTTACCATTCTGTGGGACTTCCCTGTTCGAACGGACCGAACCATCCAAACAAATTCGCCCCAGACCTTATCAAAGACTTTCTTAATAAAACTTGCCTCCTGATTGGTACAAGCGCCCCTAAGGACCAGAATATAGCAGTCAAAGAGTACGAAAACTCGAGCAAATAAAAAGATCTAGTATTCGAAACAGAGAAGCCGTGGGCCCCAAGGAAGCCACAGTCCCAATAGGAAAAAAGACCGAGCGAACCCAGTCTCCAAGAAATTCGGAAAATTGTGTAGACAAGCACTGCCCACGCAAGACCCTCTCCTTATGAACAGTGGAAGACTATCTAAACCCTTTACTTGCCCAAGGCGACTGGGGTTTCCCGGC
>NC_061836.1:33086077-33088577 GCF_019202785.1 Penaeus chinensis
TCTTTTGCATGTCATTATTCTCGCTTCATCGTTTACTTATTTCTTCGTTTTCACTTGTTCATTCCAGTATTCCTTAATCTGTTGTTGTTATTGTTTTTATTTTTTTATGTGCTTAAGAATCGATAAGGAATTAGTTTCGCTCAAGTATATTTTTGGACGAACATTCCTGCTTTCTTTCTAAAATGAATTCGTGACGACTACAAGCGGGTGTCACTTCACCCTCCTTAAGATTTCTATGCCTGTGAATCGTCTTTCTTTTTGTCATTTTAATTTCCTTCCTCCTCCTCCTCCTATACCTCCTTCTCCTCCTCCTCCTCCTCTTATTCCTATTCCTCCTTCTCCTCCTCCTCCTTCTCCTCCTCCTCCTCCACCTCCTCTTTCTCCGCCCCCCCTTCCTTCTCCTCCTCCTCCTTCTTCTTCCTGCTTCCTTCTTCCTATCCCCCTCTGCGTCTTCCTCCTTCTTCCTATCCCCCTCTGCGCCTTCCTCCTTCTTCCTATCCCCCTCTGCGCCTTCCTCCTTCTTCCTATCCCCCTCTGCGTCTTCCTCCTTCTTCCTATCCCCCTCTGCGTCTTCCTCCTTCTTCCTTTCCCCCTCTGCGCCTTCCTCCTACTTCCTATCCCCCTCTGCGTCTTCCTCCTTCTTCCTATCCCCCTCTGCGCCTTCCTCCTTCTTCCTATCCCCCTCTGCGTCTTCCTCCTTCTTCCTATCCCCCTCTGCGTCTTCCTCCTTCTTCCTATCCCCCTCTGCGTCTTCCTCCTTCTTCCTATCCCCCTCTGCGCCTTCCTCCTTCTTCCTATCCCCCTCTGCGCCTTCCTCCTTCTTCCTATCCCCCTCTGCGTCTTCCTCCTTCTTCCTATCCCCCTCTGCGCCTTCCTCCTTCTTCCTATCCCCCTCTGCGTCTTCCTCCTTCTTCCTTTCCCCCTCTGCGCCTTCCTCCTATTTCCTATCCCCCTCTGCGCCTTCCTCCTACTTCCTATCCCCCTCTGCGCCTTCCTCCTTCTTCCTATCCCCCTCTGCGTCTTCCTCCTTCTTCCTTTCCCCCTCTGCGCCTTCCTCCTACTTCCTATCCCCCTCTGCGTCTTCCTCCTTCTTCCTATCCCCCTCTGCGTCTTCCTCCTTCTTCCTATCCCCCTCTGCGTCTTCCTCCTTCTTCCTATCCCCCTCTGCGTCTTCCTCCTTCTTCCTTTCCCCCTCTGCGCCTTCCTCCTACTTCCTATCCCCCTCTGCGTCTTCCTCCTTCTTCCTATCCCCCTCTGCGTCTTCCTCCTTCTTCCTATCCCCCTCTGCGTCTTCCTCCTTCTTCCTATCCCCCTCTGCGTCTTCCTCCTTCTTCCTATCCCCCTCTGCGTCTTCCTCCTTCTTCCTATCCCCCTCTGCGCCTTCCTCCTTCTTCCTATCCCCCTCTGCGCCTTCCTCCTTCTTCCTATCCCCCTCTGCGTCTTCCTCCTTCTTCCTATCCCCCTCTGCGCCTTCCTCCTTCTTCCTATCCCCCTCTGCGTCTTCCTCCTTCTTCCTTTCCCCCTCTGCGCCTTCCTCCTATTTCCTATCCCCCTCTGCGCCTTCCTCCTACTTCCTATCCCCCTCTGCGCCTTCCTCCTTCTTCCTATCCCCCTCTGCGTCTTCCTCCTTCTTCCTTTCCCCCTCTGCGCCTTCCTCCTACTTCCTATCCCCCTCTGCGTCTTCCTCCTTCTTCCTATCCCCCTCTGCGCCTTCCTCCTTCTTCCTATCCCCCTCTGCGTCTTCCTCCTTCTTCCTATCCCCCTCTGCGTCTTCCTCCTTCTTCCTTTCCCCCTCTGCGCCTTCCTCCTACTTCCTATCCCCCTCTGCGTCTTCCTCCTTCTTCCTATCCCCCTCTGCGCCTTCCTCCTTCTTCCTATCCCCCTCTGCGTCTTCCTCCTTCTTCCTTTCCCCCTCTGCGCCTTCCTCCTACTTCCTATCCCCCTCTGCGTCTTCCTCCTTCTTCCTATCCCCCTCTGCGCCTTCCTCCTTCTTCCTATCCCCCTCTGCGTCTTCCTCCTTCTTCCTATCCCCCTCTGCGCCTTCCTCCTTCTTCCTATCCCCCTCTGCGCCTTCCTCCTTATGTAACTCCGAGCCCCAGCGATCTATGGTGAAAGGCGGAAGGAACCAAAAGGCCAAGCGAGGGAGGAGGAGGAACTTGCAATTCATTAAACCTTCCTTTTTGAAAAACCTATCTTTATTTACTCATTAATTATTCCTCCTATCTTCTAAGCCATTATTTGATCTTTGGAGATGAAGGGCAATGAGTTCTGAGAGAAAAATAGAAGTGAAATATAAAAGCTAAGGCTGTTTGGCGGGGAGAACAGGGACTTTAAATACCAGTATGGTGTTTATTGCCCCAAGCAAGGTCACACAAGCTCAATGAATGACGTACCACAGTTATATAACTTGCTTAGATGTGTGTGTGTGTTTGTATATGTTTATCTATGGATATATTTTTGTATCTATCTGTAATTATCTATCTGTTTCTCTATGTACATG
>NC_061836.1:33098577-33101077 GCF_019202785.1 Penaeus chinensis
TCCTCCCCCCTCCTCCTCCCTACTTTCCTTCTCTGCCCCGAAGCCGGTCTTATCTCCCTTCTGTGACGTCACCCGGATGCAGGATTAACCGTGCACGTCATTATGCGAACGTGAAAGGGGGCAATCCCACTGCTAACAGGGGCTGTATCTCCCGTGTCCCTCCCCATTGTTCGCTTCACGTAACTCGATTAAATCTCCAGTCGAGGACAAATACGGGACGGAAGCGATTGCGTGTGTGATGCAACTGGTATTTAGGCTATTGGGATAGTTACTTGCCTTCCGAAATCGCAGTGGCGTTGGATATTCGACAAATCGGAAGCTCGTAGGGAGAATCGGATGCTGATAATGGGATTTGTGTTTGCAATTAGATTCTTCAAGTGTAGTTTAGTAATGTTAGCTTCATCCTTTACAGGCATCAGCATTAATTATTTTCTTTATTTAAATCAATATCATGTGTGTTTTCACTGTGCTATGTTATCACGACTAACACACGATGCCATCATAGGGATCATACCTATTATAAACACGAAATAATCGAATTGACAATACCATCAACACTGAACCAACACCAGTACACCCCCTTATCACCCAGCACGGAATTCCATCGCAATTAACCCGCGCGTCCTTGCTGGTGTCACGCAGTGCCACCTCGGCCCCGGGTGCCAAGCGGATTCGCGTCGCCGGTCAGACACCTGTTGGTTCGAGCGCCTGACCTTCCTCGGACATTTAGTCTTCCTTACGTCATCGTCTTGTGGTCGTGTCTGGTTTCATTTATTTTGTTTTCCGTTTTCCACTGTCGGTTATACGCTTCGTAGTACGAATTTGTTTGTTGTCCGTCAGTTCATGGTGGTCTCACCAGACAACCAAAATTTTTATTTATCTATTCTTATCTTGTTTATCTCTTTATCTCTCTACTGTTTATAGTTATCTACTTGTCTGTTTAGACTTCTTAGTTATCTGTTTAGACTTCATAGTTATCTGTTCATCTGTTTATTTATTAACTCTTTTGATTTATCTATCCACTCTTCTCATTTATCTACCTATCTATTTATAGATTTACTTTTCATATCTATCTATTTATCTACTAACGCCACTCAGCAAGCTAAGCAAACAACACCGGATTCTCAAAGACCACACACACCCTCCTTAAAAAAAAAAAAAAAGAAAGATAAATAAACAAACAAACAAACAAATAGAATAAAGAATAAATTAATAAATACAATTAAAACAAAGGAAGAAAAATGTTAATGTGCACGTAGCTGGCTGTCCTTGAGCGCACTCGGTCTTCCAAATCGCTTCCGCTTGTTGGCTGAGACATTGAGACACTCGCTTGGTTTATGGCGGGCGGCTCCCTCGTTCGGTTACCTCAGCAGCCGGCCTCCCTGCTTCAGTCGGCGTTGTGCTAGGGAAAAAGGCCTCGTCTGTTCCAGTATATAGCCCGGGTGAGGTTGTTTCGCATATCTGACTTGTTCTTAATTATCTAGTTTGTTGATTCTGTTCCGTGTCCGATTTTTTTTTTTTTTTTTTTTTTCGTCTGTTCTTTTTGGCGATTTGTGGCGTTCGTTAGTGTCGTGAATGTATTAGCCTCATTATGATTTGTAATTATCTGTTTTAGCTACTGTAAAAATCAGGATATTTTTTTTTCGTTTTGATATATATTCAGTCATTTATCAAATTGATTATGACTGCTATCACTATTGTTAATCAACCTCTTCTATACCGTTTCCGTATCTCTTCCATTACAAATGCGAATATCAGTTTGATCTATGGATACCCATACACCTCTCATACTCTATATTCTTATCAATCTCTTCTCTTCACTTTTTCAAATCATCCTCATTTCTTCATTCCCCTTTTTTTAAAATCTTGTTAGACCCGTTTGATTTTCTTAGCCGTTGTCTCTCGCTCTCCGTCCATCCCCGCTCCTCCTTGAAACCTCCTTTTCCTTTCTCCTTGGTCGGCCTTGAAGTGATTTCCTTGATTATATCACGCTTCTTGATTACGCTCACGCGCCTTATCTCCTCGTCTCCCAGCCTCTCTCCCCGTGATGCTCCTGAGACTGTTATCTGAGCATCCTCGTTTCGGGTTTCCCTTGCGGCTCCTTTCTTTCCTGCTTCCCAAAGGCCCTCGCTCGTGTCCTCTTGGCGTGGGCCTTGCTTTGGCCTCTTTGGTTCTCATTTTCGACTCTCCTGGTGTTTTGTTTATTTCGTTAAGGTAAAGAAATCGGTGTTGGAGTAACTTTTTCATATATGTATTTTTTTTTTCTTCACTATCGTTCCCTTTTCTTTTCTCTTTTTTTTTAGTCTCGCTGAATCATTTTAGAAATTCCCCGGACTTCCTGTCTTGCTTCACTTCTTCCTCGATTTTATCCCCGGTCTTGATATAACCTTCCTTTTGCAGCTTTTTCTTTTTTCGTTGCTTCTTCTCTCTTGCCACTCCCTTATTCCTCTTTCACTCCGGTTCTTCCCCTTCCCCTTTCCTCTTCCTCATCCCCTTCCTC
>NC_061836.1:33108577-33113577 GCF_019202785.1 Penaeus chinensis
ATCTCTTTTTCTCCCTTCTTCCCTCCTTCTTTTACCTTCTTCTCTTCCCTTTCCCTCTTCTCTTTTTTCCCCTTTTATTTTTTTTTTTCCCTCATCTCTTTTCCCCTTATCCTCTCTCCCCTCGAAGTGTCTCCTGAAGGCCGGGTCTTCATGCCTGGCTGGACGAAGAGGACGTCGCCCTGCGTACGGATGACTTTCTTGGAGGGGAGATGGGATAAGATGAGCGAGGAGGGGAGAGGGGAGGGAGGAGAAGAGAAAGGGGGAGTGGGGAAGGGGAGGAGAGAAGAGAAAGGGAGAGTTGGAGGAGGGCAGAGGAGAGAGAGGGGAGAAGGGAAAGGGGAGAGGGAGACGAGAGAGGGGAGAGGAGCTCCTGAGGTCAGGTCAGAGGGAGAAGGAAAGGATCTCAGCGAGTAATACCGAACTCAGTCGCTGTTTTCGGAAACGATCCTTCCACACTTACGAAAGCCCGTTGTATCAGCTGCTCTCGTACGATCTCTTGGAACCTCCTCACTAAGAACCCCAGTAACCCCTCCTCCCTATTAGACCCCCCTAAGACCCTCCCACCCTCCTTAGACCCCGCCCCCTCCGCGCCCCGCCCGCCCGAGCGCCCTCCCACGCGGTTCCATCACGGACCCGCCCGGCGCCTTTGCCCGGCGCTCGCGTGTAATTGGTGACTATTATGCTTAGCCTTAACTCTCGTTATGGCTTTATCGCGGCCTAATGGGCGGGATGGGCGTGCGCCATGCGGCTCCGGGGAGCATTTTGTGGGCGATCAAATTCATCGGCGTTTAGGTAGAGTGAATATGATGGAGGCCGATCATTGCTCGGCCGTATCTAGGGCTATAACATATGTATTTGTGTATATGTATGTTTATATATATATTCAGTGATACACACACACGCACATATATATATATATATATATATATATATATATATATATATACATATATATATATATATATATATATATATATATATATATACATACACAGACACACATATGTGTGTATGTATGTGTATATATGTGTGTGTATATATATATATATATATGTGTGTGTGTGTGTGTGTGTGTGTGTGTGTGTGTGTGTGTGTGTGTGTAGACACATATAATTGTGTGTTTGTGCGTGTGTTTCTATGTATGTATCTTTATATATATGAATGTATATGTTTCTGCATCTACGTATGTCCATTGCGTATTGCGCTGATTCCCCACTTCATATTCCTGTTAGCTGAATCACGCAGTCTCCACATCCTCTCGTAACCACGCCTCCCCCTCCCCCAGCAGGAGACAAGAGTGACCGCCGTCAGCGCCTCCAGCCACCCGCAGCAGCAGACACCGCACGCCCCTCGCCCGAGCAGAACCCGCCCCCCTCGCCGCCCTCAGCCAAGCCATAGCCATGAATTCCGAGGAGTTCCGGAAGCGAGGCAAGGAGATGGTGGACTACATCGCCAACTACATGGACACCATCGAGAACCGGCGAGTGACGCCCGCGATCGAGCCCGGGTACCTGAAGGACTTGGTTCCCCACGAGGCTCCTCAGAAGGGCGAGGAATGGGACGACATTATGAAGGACGTCGAGGATAAGATCATGCCCGGGGTAAACTGGCCCTCTCACTGGCCTCTTCTTTGAGTTGTTCGCGGTCTGTTCTGTAATAGTTACCATCATATAATCAACCTAAACACAGTATATAACCATGCATTGTGTCATGTCTCTCTGCTAGGCTCTTCGACCAACTCCTTGCCACTGTCTCCCTAATATTACCCAGTCCCCGGAGTCTAAGGGCCTCGCCTCTCTCCTTCCGCAGGTGACCCACTGGCAGCACCCGCGGTTCCATGCCTACTTCCCCTCAGGCAACTCCTACCCGAGCATCCTGGGGGACATGCTCAGCGACGGCATCGGCTGCATCGGGTTCTCGTGGGCAGCGTCTCCAGCCTGCACGGAGTTGGAGACGATTGTGCTTGACTGGATTGGTAAGGAGAGGAGACTTTCGCGCTCTCCCTCGTGTTCTCTTCGTCCCTTTGTGTCTGTCTGTTTGTCTCTGTCTCTGTCTCTGTCTCTGCCTCTGTCTCTGACTGTCTGTGTATGTGTCTGTGTTTGTCTGTCTGTCTGTCTGTCTGTCTGTCTGTCTCTCTCTGTGTCTCTCTCCCTCTCTCTCTCTCTCTCTCTCTCTCTCTCTCTCTCTCTCTCTCTCTCTCTCTCTCTCTCTCTCTCTCTCTCTCTCTCTCTCTCTCTCTCTCCCTCTCTCTCCCTCTCTCTCTCTCTCTCTCTCTCTCTCTCTCTCTCTCTCTCTCTCTCTCTCTCTCTCTCTCTCTCTCTCTCTCTCTCTCTCTCTCTCTCTCTCTCTCTCTCTCTCTCTCTCTCTCTCTCTCTCTCTCTCTCTCTCTCTCTCTCTTCTTTTTTTTAAATCGTCGTGTCCTGTCTCCGTTTCCCCTCACAGGTCGAGTGCCTTGATGTTCTAGCATCTCGAATTAATTCAATATTTGTTCCTTCTGCGGACCTTCAAATCTTATAATACATTATGTTTCTCATTCTTACTATTATGAAAGCTTTAATTTTCGTTTTTTTTTTTTGTTTTTTTTTTACATCCACGAATCTTGGATATACGTGACAGGTTTTGCTTATTTTTACATTACAGGAAAGATGGTGGGACTACCAGAAGATTTTCTCTCCTTTACCGAAAACAGCAAAGGCGGAGGAGTTATACAGGTGAGCCAGCTTACCATAAATCGACTTAAAACCACTCGAATTCATAATTGAATCCCTTATAAGACAGGAAGAAAATCATAAACGTAGAAACCTTTCCTTTTCTCCCCTTCTTAAGCTGTCACCGATCGTCTTCACATGTGATTAGATTGCTTATTAGCGTTTCGTAGGAGAATTCGGGATCTTCCTCAGACGCTCCTATCCTCCGAAATTATCATATCGTCGCCTGATATAATCTCCCTGTTTGATATAAAAAAAAAAATCCACGCCGAAGAGGGACTTATTTTTAGCCACATATCCTCCCCCGCATATCATTCCCAACCACATGTGAAGCCACATTCTCCACATATATGATTCCACATGAATTATTCCCCCGCCCCCCCTCCTCCAGGCTATCAGGCATTACTAACACACCGAACACATTCTCACACACCTATCCACACGCACCCCCCCTCCCCGTCCCCCTCCCCAAAAAATATCCACCTCCCCGCTTCCACCACCTCCACCCGTCCCTCCCTCCACACATAACTCCACATCCACCCTGCAACTCCCCCCATGCCCCCCCCCCCCTCCTACCGTCCGTCGCGTAGCTGCCTGGCGCTGAAACTTGGTGATGAATGGGAAAGTTTGTGGGCGAGCATGGGGAGGGGGGAGGGGGGAGGATAAAAGAACGGGAAGGAGGGAGGAAGGAAAGGAGGTGGCAAGGGAGGGTGGGAGGGTAGAAGAAGGGGAGGAAGGGAAGGTGGGCGGAGGGAGGAGGGAAAAGAGGAGAAGGAGAGAAGGGAAGGAAAGAGGAAGGGAGGTTGGGAGGGAGGGAGGGGAAGGAGGGAGGAAGGGGGGGTGGTAGGGGATAAAGAATGGGAAGGAGAAGGGGTGGGAGACAGAGGACGAGGCGGCGAGGACGAGGACGAGGCGAGGGACAGGCGGAGGGCGAGGTGGAGGAGAAGGGAAGGGAGAAGAGACCAGGGGAGTGAGAGGGAAGGGGAGCGGGGGAGAGGAGGAGAGATTCTCTCGGTCGGGCGGCACAAGAAATCGATGTGGCTATTACCCACCACAATAGCTTGGGTCCACCGCTAAAACTTCTTTTTTTGCGGGAGAGGAGAACCATTCACACATTTTTTTTTATTCTCTCTCTCTCTCTTTCATCTTTTTTTTTTTTTTTTTTTAACACTGTCGAGGATTTGTTAAACGAGGCGGTAGCGAAGCCTGCCCTACCTGTTCTTCGAAAAGGAAACGGACGCCAGGAGACAGCCATTTGGTTTCTTTGAAGCTAAAGTTCCTCTCAGGTGGAGGGGGAAAAATCCTGTGGGGGGAGAGGTCGGGGGAGGGGAGGGGACGTGGGGGAGGGAATGGGGAATGAGAACGGGAATGGAGGCGGGAATGAGAATGGGAGCCAGAGTAGGAATGGGAATGGGAATGGAAATAGACTTGGGAATCAAAATGGGAAAAGGAGTGAGAACGGGAATAGGTGGTGAAAATGGGGCTAGAGATGGAAATGGGAATGTAAATAGGGATGGTGGGGGGGGGGCGCGTGGGATGGTGGGAATCGGAATAAGAACGGGAATGTGTGTAGGAATGGGATGTGGATGTGTGCGCGTGGGTGGCCGATTAGCTAAGGAGATGAAGAGATTAATCATTCATCAGAGCCGCCTATTTTGGTGCTTCTGGCCTTCCGCTCGCTAACTTTATCCGATCTTATTTATTTCAGTCAGTTTTTCTTCTCGTAATAGCCTTACTTCGAAATGGGAAATCCTCTCAACAATACGCATTTGACAGTACTTGGGCCACTTCATCATAGTCTGATCTGCTTATCGTGAGAGATGAGGTCACATTTTCTTAGTTATTTTTCACAACCTAGGCTATTTTTACGATGACGTACAAGTAACATCAGAACATATATGTGGGGTTTATTTCTATTATTACTACAGTAATTTCTACCTTAAAAATGCAGCGACATCAGAACACAAACACACACACACACACACACACACACACACACACACACACACACACACACACACACACACACACACACACACACAGATATATATGTGTATATATATATGTGTGTGTGTGTTTATTTCTAATACCACAAACACGGCAATCACAGCAATAAAACTTTATATTTTTGATAAAGTTTTCCATTACTCTCTGAATTCTGACTGGCCTTCTCGGGGCGTCTCATGAATAGAGAGCGACCGAAAGGTTACTCGAATTAGCTTTGTTTATTGAAGAAAATTCACACAAAAAAACGATGAAAAAAACATTGTCGATAGATAGAATAGATGAATA
>NC_061836.1:33133577-33136077 GCF_019202785.1 Penaeus chinensis
TCATTATAATTATCATAATATTGTTGTTATTTTTAATTACTATCACTACTATCATCATTATCATTGTCGTCATTATCAGTATTATATCATTATATATTGTTTTATCATTATTATCATGATCATTATTATTATTATTGTTATTATTATCACTGTTATTATTGTTATTATTATTATCATTATTATTACTGTTATTGTTATTTTTACTATTATCATTATTACTATCATCATCATCATCATCATTATTATTGCCATTATTTTATCATTATAGTTATCATCATCATCATCATTATTGTTATTGTTGTTATTATTATTATTATTATTGTTGTTGTTATTATCATTATCATTATTATTATTATCGTTAGCATTATCACTATTGTTGTGGTTGTCATTTTTATTATTATTGTTACTGTATCATTATCATCATTATTGTTTTTGTTTTTTTTTCATCATTATGATCATGTTATCATGTTTTTATTTTTGGAATATTCATAGACGTGTAGGTAGACAGTAACTTGTGAGAACATAAATGTCACTGATGTTAAAATATGAAGTCAATATAGTGAGATATGCAGGCTTTCCTATTCAGAGTATTTATTACAAAACAGCTTTATTCTCGGTCTATAGAATAAAAACTATTTTGAACCAATCTATTCTGTTCATTTGTAATGTTATGAAAAAATATGTGTTGGTTATATAAGATTAGAAGTATTTTTATAGGAGTATTATGTTTTGTATGGTATGATATGTAAAGAAAAAATACATTCACACACGGTTACAAGTACTTGTACACAGACACACAGACACGCACACATACATACACACACACACGCACACGTGCACACACCCACATACGCGCGCGCGCACACTTGCAGCACACACACACGCACACGTGCACAGTCACACACACACATGCGCACACACACACACACACGTACGCACACACGTACGCACACATACACACACGTACGCACACAAACACACACACACGTACGCACACGCGCGCACACGCATACACACACGTACGCACACGTGTGCACACACGCGAGCACACACACACACACACACACACACACACACGCACGCACGCACGCACGAACACGCGCACACACACGCCCCCTGACGCCCTCGCCTCCTCAGGTTCCGCAACTGGAACACGACCCTGCGCCTGAAGGGGACGTCGCCGTCGCGCATCTCCGAGAGGGCGGAGAAGGAGCGGCGGTCGCCCCAGCGCTCGCCCAGCACCTCGCCCCTCCCGGACCAGCAGAGCTCCTGCTGCAACGACGCCGACTCCCACGCCCACCGCACGCCGCCCGCCGTCCGCCACCGCTGCCGCGTCCACAACGCCCTCCACTGCGCTTGCGACGCCTCCTCCAAGCAAGGGGCGCTAGGGAGCTCGTCCAGCCCCAAGATGAACGGAAGGATTTAGAGGGAGAGTCATTCCTCGGGAAGGCCTGGCGTCGAGACCAGCGGCTGCTCCTCGACCGACCGTGCTGGAGGTCACCGGGAGGGTCGATTCACATCGCTGCGGAAAAAAACGTTCTGTTAAAAAAAAAGGATTACGAGAAAAATCCCCCATTTTGTTGGAATTTGTCTCTGATTTCTGAGCTCCATCGGAATCGACGCAAAGTGCAAGGCGAGCAATGTGCTAGGACCAATGGTGCTGTTAAGTTCAAGTAATTGTAGGTCGGGTTAGTTCAGTTGCTTCAGATAAGGTTGCAGCGTTTGTCTCGCTCGAGTTGCCGGCCCTTCGCTCCTGGGGCCACCCTCGAGCGATCCACACTGCTCCACGCGCTCACTCCTCTCCAAGCGAGTTGGAAATGTATAAACTCAACGAAGAAGCAGAGCGGAGATTCGGTATCCTTCGCTTAAAACGTTAAAAATACTGGACCGAGATCATGATCCAAAGCCGCGGTCACCCAATGTCCCTCTGTGTATTGCGAATCCTGCTTCGAGACTTGGGGTTCGCAGTATGTCGACTCGCTTTTCCCGCTTTTGTTGTGATTCCTGTCCACTTTCCGCGCAAAGGGTTTCTTTGTGTGGGCGGTGACGCTATGCAACACCACGCTATGTTGGAAGTTCGTGTTCCATAGCTTGTTATAAAGCTATACTATAACTGCCTACGGAGATGTATGTTGGTAAGAATCCTCCTTCTGCAAACATGTCTAAAGTCACGTATGTAATCATAAAGAAACTATTATTAGTTATTTTAAAATATCAAAACGTAAAAAAATAATGCATAAAAACACAAAAATAAAAGAATGAGAAACAGGGACACTCACAACGATTATTTGAAATTCTCAACGAGAAGATTACATAAATATATACAGCATTAGAGATGTGATGCACAAAACCTGCTCAAGATTCTCGGTGGCTGTACAGGACTAGAAATGGAGATGGTCGTTCACAGCCAAATCATTAGCTGACCACAAGTTTAAGGACATCTACATCGTAAGTCACAAGGTCCTTTATCGCAAATTTTCGTGAATAAACGTACTATGTT
>NC_061836.1:33151077-33166077 GCF_019202785.1 Penaeus chinensis
TATAGAAATATATTTCTTTACCAATGCTTTTATCACTATTAACGTTGTTACCATAATCAGCTACCTTTTCGTATATTATTTTCTTTAATATATTTCTTTTCAAGACACTAGTGATGTTCTCTCCTTTGCATCTTACAGTCTTTATTTTGGTTTCCCTTCCTCTGCTTTCGCTTTCCCCTCCCTTCAGTTCGCCCTCCCTCCCCCCCTCCCTCTTTTGTCCTATCTATCCGTCTTTCTCTTTATCTGTGTATCTGTCTATTTATCTATCTATCTATCTATATATATGTATTTATCTATCTATCTATCTATATATCTATGTATTTATCTCTCTATCTATTTATTAATTATCCATCTGTCTCTCTATCTGCCTGTTTATGAAAAAAACAAAAAATCTGTTTATCCGTCTACTTATTAATTATCCATCTGTCTCTCTGTTTATTAATAAAATATCTATCTATCTGTCTATCTATTTATGTATCTAAAAATTATAAACAAGAAGACACGTATCGAAAAAACAACATAACACAGTGCAGCTGAAAATTCGCCTGAAAATCTTCACTTTCTTCCCAACAAAGAAGAAGCTTCATTTTTCAGCAAAACCCTTTATCGGCCAACAAAGGAAAAGCCCCGAGACTCGTAAATCACGGGCAGGAAGACAACGAAGAGCCCGTATAGCGCGTCCCCCATTGTGCCAACTCGCTCGCTAGGCCTACAGGAGACGCGGGTCGCCGAGGGAGTCAGCTGATAAAAAAAAGCAAGATCGAGGACCAGGGCGGAGACAAAATGAGGCAGGGCGGTATCGGAATGGGAGGAGGGAAGGAGGCGGGAGGGAGGAAAGGCGGCGGAGAGGGAGGGAAGGAAGGAGGCGGAGAGAGAGGGAGGGAGGGAGGGAGGCAGAGTGGGAGGGAAGAAAGAAGGCGGTGAGGGAGGAAGCGAGGGGGGCGGAGAGGGAGGGAGCGAGGGAGACGGAGAGGGAGGAGGAAAGGGGGTGGGAGGGAGGGAGCGAGGAACGGAAAAAGAAGGGTATGACCTCGGCAGCGGTCATCTTTCTCGAGACATGAGAGCCCGCGGTCTTTGCCAGCCCTGTCTCTCGCCAAGGGTTGGGCCTCACTTCTGCGAGACTTAAATCACCAACAACGACTCTTATTCCACTAACCAAGTCATAGGTATTAGTTATTACAGTGATGAGTTGCCGTCTTCCCTCGCAGCAATATGCGTCGCTTACATAACAGCACTAATTTAGTGACTGGACTCTATTTTCTCCTTTCTCGGTCGGCCAGCGAAAGGAGAGACTTCAATGAGCCCGCAAGTACCGATCTTGTGGAGAAAACACTTGTTGCTAATGTGTTATCTCGTTCGCCTGATTTCTTATTAGCTGAAGACGTTGTTATCATGACTATCATTATCGATTTATCTGTTTCGCTCTCTCTCTCTAACTCACTCTCTCTCTCTCTCTCTCTCTCTCTCTCTCTCTCTCTCTCTCTCTCTCTCTCTCTCTCTCTCTCTCTCTCTCTCTCTCTCTCTCTCTCTCTCTCTCTCTCTCGCCCTCGCTCTCGCCCTCGCTCTCGCTCTCTTTCTTTCTTTCTTTCCTACTACTTTTTCTTTTGTTTTCATTGCCGTTACTTCTTGGCTGATTAGTCGCCAATCTTGACCATCTGCATGTGCTTCAACCTTCCAGTGTTCAATCGCACTCTGATAAACTTAGGCCATATGTTCGTCACACGCTGTAAATGCATCGGATCACCTCACAAATAACATGGATTTCGTCCCTGTCATGTTAACGGATTTTTTTCTGGAAGTACAGTTAACTTGGCTTGACTTTAGGTGTAAAATAAAGACAGGAGATTATTCCTTTTATATCAAACCTTGTTAGAATGTCAAAATTCAAACCCTCTAGGAGAGGATCACTCTATTTAATACCACATGACGTCGGCAGGCGATCATAACCGAAGTCATTCCTGGCTGATGACATCAAGTACACTCGCACGAAGGCTGTTTATGACCATTACATGACGAGTAATGAAGTCATGAGCAACACAACACGAAAGTTTTCCATTAGCATTCACAAGGACTTAACTGTCTCATCCAACCCCTCCCCCCTAAAAAAAAAAAACACATATATGTGCGTGTGTGTGTGTGTGTGTGTGTGTGTGTGTGTGTGTGTGTGTGTGTGTGTATGTGTGTGTGTGTGTGTGTGTATGTGTGTGTGTGTGTGTGTGTGTGTGTGTGTGTGTGTGTGTGTGTGTGTGTGTGTGTGCATGTATATTTATTACTCTAGCTGAGGAAAGTGTAACCAAATTAGCATAATGGCGCATATGCTCGGCAGATAAAGTTCACGACACGAGACTAAGTACCCTAAGAGCTTCCTCCCCCCCCCCCTCCCCCGGCCCTGTCGTAGGAGGCCATTGACTCTGCCAACCTCCCTCTCCTTCTCCTTCGTTCCGTACTTCTCAAGGCGATGCGGAGGCGCCAGGAACATCTGCGCCCACGAAGCGTCATTTGGTACCTTCCTAAGCCTCGTATCTGATGTGACATTGCGTTTCTGGAGACACGAGTTATGGGCGCGGGTGTTGTTTCCTTCGGGTAACAAGCGCCTTTGCTCAGGAAAGGCACCGACGCCGAAATACCTTAAAATATCACCCTTTTCCTCACAGCGACGGAGTGACCCTCGTAACCTTTCTCATACGGATCCTTTTCAAAGCTTCTGTTATGCACCGCTTCTTTTTTTTATCTTGATTTCTCCTTCTCCTCTTCTTCGTACTCCTCCACTTCCTCCTCCCCCTCCTCCTCCTCTTCTTCCTTCTCCCTTCTCTTCTTCCTTCTTCATCCACCCCTTCTCCGTCTTCTCCACTCATTCCTCCTTTCCTCTTCCTTCTCTTTTCCTTTTTCCACTTCCTCCTCCTCCGTCTCCTCCTCCTATCCCTTATCTTCCTCTCCTTCTTCTTCTTCTACCCCCATTCATCCCGCCTCATCCTTCTCCATTCCTTCCTCTCCCTACTCCTCCTCACCCCCTTCCTCATTTTCTATGTCCCTTCTTCCTTCCTGCCCCTCCTTCTCCTCATTCCCTTCCCCCTTCCCCGATTATTCCCTCTTCCATTTTCCTTTTACTTTTCTCCTTTCTCCCTTCCCTCCTTCTCCCTTCTCCTGCCTCCTATCTCCCTTCTCCATTTTCCTATTTCCCATCTCCACTCCTATTCTCCCATCTCCTATCTCCCTTCTCCCCTCTCCCATTCCCCTTCTCCCATTTCCCTTCTCCCATTTCCCTTCTCCCATCTCCCATTTCCCTTCTCCCATTTCCCTTCTCCCATTTCCCTTCTCCTATCTCCCATTTCCCTTCACCCCTCTCCCATTTCCGTTCTCCCATCTCCCATTTCCCTTCACCCTTCTCCCGTTTCCCTTCTCCCATCTCCCGTTTCCCTTCTCTCTTTTATATTACACCAAGAACGCCCGCGCACGAGCAGGTGTCGAGAAACAGCCGCTGTGGTGCCCGTCCTGCCCGTCCTGCCCGCCCGCCCTTCCGTATTTGGATTCCCTCATGCCCGACCCGGCGCTTACAGTTACCCTCTGGCCCGCGACGGAGCGACGCCCTAGTTCGAAGTGTAAATATAGAGGGTCTTCTCCTTGTGTTTTTTGTGTGATTTCCTTTTTTTTTCTATGTCTCTGTTTGCCTGTCTATTTGGCTTTGTCTTTGGCTTTCTCTGTTTCCCTCTCTCTCTCTCTCTCTCTCTCTCTCTTTCTATATATATATATATATATATATATATGTGTGTGTGTGTGTGTGTGTGTGTGTGTGTGTGTGTGTGTGTGTGTGTGTATATATACATATATATGTATAAATATATATACATGTGTGTGTCTGCAAATAAATAAATATATATATATATATATATATACATATATATATATATATACATTTATATACACATACATACATATACATGCATACATACATACATCTATATGTCTGTGTGTGTGTGTGTGTGTGTGTGTGTGTGTGTGCGTGTGTGTATCATTTTCTCTCTCCCTTTCTCTCGCACAAGCATATAAATAAGTAAAAAGGAAAAGCATTTGTTAGGTTAATTGTCTCCCCCCCCCCCTTCTCCTCCTCCTTCCTCCCCCAACGGAGGGAGAAATTATGCGTGCAGGGGACCGTCCTGCCCAGAAGCATTTCGGGCAGAAGTGAGCTGTGAATTAAGCCTTCGAGGGGGGGAGGGGGGGTTATTCCAGCAGTGGACGGGGATATCTCTGGTAGTGGACGGGGAGGGGGGGAGGGGGTGTCTCCAGCAGTGGACGGGGAGGGGGGGGGGGCAGGGAGGGGTGACTCCAGCAGTGGACAAGGCGGCGAGGATCTCATTTCACGAAAGGCTGATTTCCTATCTCCTTCGCGGTGTTCTAATCGAATCTGTGAATGGGTTACTTGGCCGATGTATGCGATTGGGCGGCCGGATGAGACCAGTGAGGTAGAGTTTTGATTCGGTCCTTCGCTGTTTTCGTCTAGGCGGCGGGAAATGACCTGTGGTTGGTTTTATATATATGGCTCATGTCTTGTAACTGTTGAGAGTTCTGCTCGGCCACGGGATATACAGTTCGGGTATTGTGTGAAGAACAGAGAGGCTACGAGTTCGGTTAATCGTGAAAAGAAAGGGTAATGAAGAGGCAGATTAACTCTTAGAAGAATAGGAAGGCATGACGTCACGACCCGCTGAGGCCTTTCGTTCATGACCGCCACGCCAGTCAAGGCAAACAAAGATTAGAATCTCTCGGACTCGCGGTCGGGTGTCCTATCTTGAAAGGAACTTCTTGCTCGAATTCCTACAGATAGAGCGATAATGCCTCGACAAGGGCGTCTGTCAAGGGTAAGGTGGGTGTTTGTCCCTCGAAATGCCTTTTGGCCGCCTGCCAGACGTGCTTGATGACGCCCCGGCGATAACGAAGACGCCAGAGGGTTATTCAGGGTCTCAGGGTCAAGGCAGAGTGCGGGAGGGACCTTGGCCAGGGGCTGCGAGGGGGCAGGAAGGTCCACAGCGACGAGAAAAAGGTCGTAAGGTCTTCGTAATGATTTCTTCCGGCGCCGATCGCACGTGGCTCGTTTCCGATGGTCAGCCAAAGCCCTCGGGCGGCGACCTCCCGTCGGGGGCTCTCGGGATCTCCCTCTCGGTCGGCCGTTTCCTCTGCCTGTCATTCATTCTGTCTATCTCGTCTGAATCTCCGTCTCCCTCAGAATTCCCCCCCCCCCCCCCCGTTTCTCTCTCTCTCTCTCTCTCTCTCTCTCTCTCTCTCTCTCTCTCTCTCTCTCTCTCTCTCTCTCTCTCTCTTTATATGTTATACCACAAGTACGACATTTGATATATTTCATATTAATTTATGCCAATGACTATTACACACACCGCACTGCCATTAAACCATAAATATTTCCAGTCTGGCGGCCAGTTCCCACGAACGAGCCGATCCGACCACATGTAATCTAGTTCTATTGCCGAATGTGACAGCAGATACAAAAAAAAAAATAAGTGTCACGCATGGGAAATGATTGTGCATCTGACATGACAGGGTATTATCAGCTATGCAAATAATAAATGATGGTCTTGCAATATCAGTTGTTCTAGTGGTTCTTCAGGAAGTCATTTTTTCGGAAGCCTTGTCATGTCTTTTCCTGGAAGATGTATAGATTGGCAATGGGGAGAAGATGGACACTGAAGATAGAAAAGGGAAGAGCGACAATGGTGGAGAAAGAGGGGAAATGAATGAGTGATAATGAGAGAGAGAGAGGAAGAGAGAGAGAGTGAGTGAGTGAGAGAGAGAGAGAGAGAGAGAGAGAGAGAGAGAGAGAGAGAGAGAGAGAGAGAGAGAGAGAGAGAGAGAGACGGGGGGGAGGGAGGGAGGGAGGGAGGGAGGGAGGAGAGAGAGAGAGAGAGAGAGAGAGAGAGAGAGAGAGAGAGAGAGAGAGAGAGAGAGAGAGAGAGAGAGAGAGAGAGAGAGAGAGAGAGAGAAGGAGAGATAGAGAGAGAGAGAGTGAACAAGAAAAAATGGGCTAATAAAGACACGTCTCCACACCAACACGAAGACGGTTCTACGCAAATACACCTTCTTTATTCCCTCGCCATGACTCAGCGCGCGTGCACATAACACATCAAAACAAAACACACTCGCCCACTCCCCAAAACAGCTCCCTCTCCCCGCCCCCGCCCTCCCTCCTCACACACAACTTTGAACTCGGATAAATACTCGGGACTTTAGGATGAACACAGGATAATCTTCAGGTTCCTCAAGGACAAGACTTTTAAGAGGCCGCATCCTACTGGCAGGTGCGGGAGGCGCTCTTGGTAACTGCGGCTCGTTTCTTTCCAGGTGGTCTGGTCTTGTGGTGTATTTTCTCCCATGAGCAACGCATGCAACCTGCGAAATTGGTGTTTATTCTCACTGTGTCTTGGAAATCCTGCGTACCTAGACTCGAAACGTAAATATTGACGTAGGACTTGAGTCTCGGCCAGAACGAGTGCAGAAACCTCTTTGTTTTTATCCGAAAGGGAGACAAAAGAAGACAATTCGTGGCTCAATATATAACCCTTAGTGTGGACGAGAACAGGAATTGCCATTTCGAACTTCAAAGAAATAGAGGCAAGCATTTAGCCCTGGAGCGACGAGTCTTCCGTCAGCCCTGCCAGCCATACCCTGAATCGGGGCGGCTGAGGGGTCGCGTCAGCCCGGGGCGGTTCGAGGTACCGTACCGGGTCTCGTGCGGGTCAGAGCGAGTCCCGGCCCGCCTTGTGGCCTGACACTGTGACCCGCATGTGTTTTGTCTCACGGAAACGCTTCGTGGGGCTCCGAACGCGGAAAAGTGCTGCATTGTGACGATGTCGAGCACTCGGTCTTTTTTTCTGCTTATAAATAGCGACGGCGATATTAACACCACGCCCGCCGCTATCATTGCAAATTGCACAATCTCAGTGCTGTTATTATTGACATGACGTTTTCAAGCGGCGCTGTTATTAATAATCATAATCGGAAGCAGTGGCAGCGAAAACAGAGACATGCAGAACGCAAAATCCGTGACATACTGCTTCCATCCCTCCGTCCTCGGGCTGTGACGCGCCGTGACGAGGCTGTAACGATAAAGCTGCAAATGACTTAAGAGTTCCTAATGACTTTATTGTTCCGGAAGGAAATCGCCACAAAAAAAGGAAGAAGCATAAAACGAAAAAACGGTCGAGGCTCAATGTCTAACTGTAGACGACTTGATATACAGTCAGTGGCTTTTTTTTCCCTTTGATGATCGCTATTACATTTTATGGCCAATTGTGTGCATGAGGGACGAGTGATAACAGGCAAGTGATACAGAAATCAATGCATTTTATGACCATTTATATGAAAGAGAGAAGACTAAAAAGTCGAATTCCACGAATATCTACTTTACATGGCACCTAATTACGATGACATCATTATATATAAATTATCTCCGTAACACCCAGATGTAGTGCATATTTAATTCATGGAGGCAGAAGCACCAAAGCATTCATAGAAGCATACGCCTAGGCCTAAATACAGATAAGCCTAAATCAAATGCATTCACACGATTTCGGATTCATGGTAAGTGGCCCGACCCGGTTTTAAGAGCCGGGGGTTATACAAAAATCTCATTAAATATATATGTAAATAGGTCGTCGAATAAATGAAAAAGAAAACTTCAGAAGTTCAGACAAAAAACGAATCGAAATCCGCAAAGAAAAAAAAAAAAAGAACCTTGAGACATACATACTTTAATACAAAAGAGCGACGTGGGCGTGTCTTCGAGGGCGCGGCCACTCCAAGGAAGAAGAAAGTATGTGTCCTTTGTCTCTGCTAAGTCTTCTGCTACCGAAGGTCCGGGGCGGGAAATTCTACTGAAGACATAGTCGAAATCCTTTATATACATCCTTTGCTCTGTGAAGATATTCATATGCAATACATACTCTTTTTCTACATTTTTCCATTCTACTGTCAAATCTATGAAGAAAGGCATAAGGTGTAATCTTTTGCGCTATGAAGATATTCATTTTAAATTCAAACTATTCTTTTTTTCTACATTCTCCTGTCGAATTTATGAGAAAAAAAAGTAAACGCTGTAAAAACGAATGTCAGTAGCGTTCGTGTACGAGCGAATTTCAGAATAATGTTAAATGTACACAAACCACGTCACCGTAATTATACTCATCTTAATTGCATATATTTATCATGCGATTATTTTCTCCACGATATCATAATTGCGAAATAAAAGATAAAAAATGCAGACATTACTGTAAGAAATAATAAGAGGTTTAATAGTGTCGTAATTCCACCTCACATGTTGTATGTCACTATTCTCGTCCTCGTCTCAAACACTGTGCATGATTAATGTCGCTTGTAATAATAGCGTGTCTCTCGTGTAACGGAGGTCGCACGGAGAACGGAGAGTCTTGCATATAAGGGCGGTTATTGGAGCTACAGTGAAAAAGAGAGCGAGCGAGCGAGAGAGAGAGAGAGAGAGAGAGAGAGAGAGAGAGAGAGAGAGAGAGAGAGAGAGAGAGAGAGAGAGAGAGAGAGAGAGAGAGAGAGAGAAAGAGAAAGAGAAAGAGAAAGAGAAAGAGAAAGACAGAGATTGGGGGGGGTTAAGAGAGAGAGAGACAGAGACAGAGAGAGGGGGGGTAGGAGAGAGAGAGAGAGAGAGAGAGAGAGAGAGAGAGAGAGAGAGAGAGAGAGAGAGGGGGAGGGGTAGGAGAGAGAGAGAGAGAGAGAGAGAGAGAGAGAGAGAGAGAGAGAGAGAAAGAGGGGGGGTAGGAGAAAGAGAGAGAGAGAGAGAGAGCGAGCGAGCGAGAGAGAGAGAGAAAGAGAGAGAGAGAGAGAGAGAGAGAGAGAGAGAGAGAGAGAGAGAGAGAGAGGGGGGGGTAGGGGGTAGGAGAGAGAGAGGGGGGGGTAAGGGGTAGGAGAGAGAGAGAGAGAGAGAGAGAGAGAGAGAGAGAGAGAGAGAGAGAGAGAGAGAGAGAGAGAGAGAGAGAGAGAGAGAGAGAGAGAGAACAAGAAAGAGGGAAAAGTGAAAGCAAAAGAAGAAAACAAAAGAAAAGAGAAGAGAAGACTGACGAAAAGAGAGGAAGAAAAAGCTGGACGCATCCTCCGCCACGGAGACAAAGGGTGCCGCGCGGACCAAGGAGACGGAGGTCATTCCCTTTAACCCGCCGAAGGGAGAGATCTGTTTGCCTTCCCGGGTTCAGGCGCCGCCCTTCCACTTCCTCGAGTGCCTGAGTGCGACTCGCGAAGTGCCTTGGAGGAGAGATGCATTTGCCAAGGGCTTTTTGGGCCATTTCTGGGAATCATCATTGCTTCGCCAAGTCCTTCATTATCTGACGTTTTTCTTTCCTTTTCGTTTTCCTGGAACGATTCTCTTTCATTTCTTTTTCTTGGTCTTGCTATTGCAGTGTTTGGTAGCGATGTTGCACGGTAATGGTGGTAATAGAGCTTGATAAAAACATCAAAGGTAATAACGCTAATGACTACAGTTTAAACGAAAATAACTGCCGGGATAATAGTTCTGATGATAATAATGATCATGATGTTATCATTATGATCATTTTTATCATCAGTTTCATCGCTCTTATCCTTTTTGAAATTACTATTCTTATCATAACTCAATTACTACAAGTACGTCACAAGCATCCTCCCCATCTTCATCATCATACTCGTCAGCCTCACCGTCATCATCTGCATTACCATCATCGTCAAAAATAATGAACTGTGAGACGTTTTAATATAGAAAAAGCGATGCAATAGACACTTCTTATGCCCTTAATGAAGGGCAGAGCTTGAGGACAATTTCAAAATCCCTTGCTGTAGATTGTAAGATTGTGTTATTGTCAACGTTTAAAGAAATCTAATCGTCATAGAGTATTCGCCAGCATTCAGACTCCCCCAAATTCTGACAGGATAATTATTCAGTAAATCAGCCAGGCCCTTTGGGTATGTGAGCCCAGCGCCCTCCGTTGGCATACTTTCAAAACCCGCCTCTTCGGACCGAGGGTTGGGCGCCGGCCTGAGGTGAGACGATGATACCAACATCTGTCGGTCCGGGAAATTAAATGTCGTTAGTTCCGTGTGATATAAGAAAATAATTGCGTTCTGCCCCTTCCTCGGGACATTAATTGATAATTGGTTGAAGGTATGATGTTCAGCAACGAGGCGAGTGCAGCCATGGCGGCGTCTGGAGGGAGATGGCGAGGCGGCAGCGACCTTGGCGGCGAGGGTTGGTAGCCCTGAGTAGCTCTGCTGATCAAACATCGTCTTGTGTACTCTCAGCTTGCATACAGTTGACGTGTGCATTAAATATATGCTGTAGCGTCATGCATGGACCGCGAGAGAGAATGCACTCACGAGAGAGGCGCGCACTCGAGCAGGTATGCACACAGACGTAGTAGACATGCATTAACACTCGGATTAATCTATCCCTGAATTAGTCACCACGAACACATGCACTCGCCAGCACCCTCATTAACAAACCCCTCATGGTAATTGTCATCCTTGAAGTATAAGCCTCTGGAATCTCTTATAACCATCCCCAATGTCCCTGGTTCTGGCCCGCCCTCGGCAGATCCTGGCCCTGAGGGACACGGTATCTCACCAAGACAGACAGGCGGGAGGGCGGGGCCTTCTTTGTGTCGACTTGGCTGCTGCCTATTCTCTGGCCAGGAAAGACTGACAATGGGGAAGCAGATGACATGGCTAAACACAATTCATTTTGCTTGTAAGGAGTGTGTGTGTGTGTGTGTGTGTGTGTGTGTGTGTGTGTGTGTGTGTGTGTGTGTGTGTGTGTGTGTGTGTGTGTGTGTGTGTTCTAAGAGATCCTTATTATCCTAAAATCCGGCGAAGAACGGGTAAGGCTTGAACCGCAGTTTAACAAAATCAAAAGCGACTGGATTCAGATCGGGAGAGCGGCGGTGGCGGGGGGGGGGGGGGGGGGGGGACCGCTCGAAATATCCTCCGTATCTCGCTCTTCACGGCGGATCAAATCATTTTAATCGACCCACTTCCCATCCTCTATTACTCAATCATCCTTCATCCATCAGTCACGACCCTTCCCTTCACTCGCGCTCATCTGTCCGCAGCTGTCCGCAAGTAGCATGATGGCGGCGTTGCGGTCCCTCGCTGAGCGGACGACAAAGCACGGCGGCCGTCGAGGTTGCGAAACGCGGGCCGGCCATATTCATGTCTCCTTTCCGACGGGGAGAAAGGCTGAGAGGGATTCCAGCGCCCGTCAGTGGAGGAAATTGTTACAAGGTCCGCTGTTTGTTTAGGAAACGGTTTGTGCTCCAGCTCTGAGCTTATCGCTTCCGGTCCGTCGTTGAGTCTATTAACCGTCCCGCAGACTTTCGAAATGTTTCGTCACGCTGAGAGTTGTGTCTAAAATGCTTTCCGCTCGGACGTGGGTCTCGTTCGATTCGTTTGCTGTTCGGATGGCTTCATCTGTTGCAAATTCGTGTAGTTATTTGTCTTTTTGGTGTATTTCGTTTTAGATTTAGAATGTAATCTAGTATATGATCCCTTTTAGATCGATCGTTAACGAAAACTTCCGTATTCTGCTATACCTACAACGGTGCTACCCATAACTGAAGCATTGATACTGGGAATATCACGACAGTTCGAATTAAGAAAACGTAATTTTATTACCTCACACAGCGAAACGACCAATGAGGCCATACCCTGCCTGACTCGCGGCTTCTCCCGAGCGAGCCAAACAAGGTATGAGTCACTGCCCGCGGTTGATCAAGAGAAGCCCAGAATCATTTCTCATCTTACATCAACGGCTTTGTCTATATAGATGGGGTAACTGAGTTCAAATTACTGTTGTCCCCCTTTAAGCCAGGTCAGAAGACTAGAAATTTACGAAGTGTGTTTTGTTGGTGATCATTTTGACGTATTTGAGTTCATTTGAAAGACGTAAGATGCCGGATTTCCTCCAAGAGAAAAGGTCTTTTCTGGCATTGAATTACAGCACGAACCAGTTTTCCTTAAACGTGACGATAATCCGTGGATGAAGTCACGTACACTTCCCTGTCTTGTTGAAAGACTTCATCAATATCCTTGGACGAATTTCCATTTCATTTTGGGCGTTTCTTAGGAATATATTCAGTTCCCATGTCACAAGGTCTCTTCACGGTGCCTGACTTCAACCTTTTTCACGAGTCGATCAAACGTTCAGGTCTAACTCCAACTCAGAATATTCCTCGCCGCCATCTCAGGCAACAGAATCAACGAACGAAAAGAATTACACCTCCTTAGACTACAGCAAAAGCATCTCAGGTTCAGGATATGGGGTCACTCATCCCCGGTACAGCGAGATGCCACGGGAGAGAAACAGGCGATGATACTTTCCCTTTCGCTTTCGCCTCCCTGTTCTGAATTCACGCAGAGAGGACTTTCACTGGGATTCGAGCGACCTTCAGCGGGGTACCTGGATGCGGGTGAACCTTCACCTTGTGATGCTTTTAGCAGTTACGTGTCGGGATAAACATCCTGTCCCCTTTGTTAGGATAAGTCACGATACGGGAATCGTTTGAAAGAAGGGTTTCGCTGGGGAGAAAGAGAGGAGAGGAAATACGATAACTAGGAAATAGACATGAGAGGAGAACATAAAGCCTGAAGAGAAGATGTAAATGAAAAAGTACTTGATAACCTGCCAGCAAAGCGGCCCCGAAAGACAAAGGACTTAAAGACGTTGGTGGGAAGCAAGGGACGAAAGGGAGGATTTTTCAAGAGGAAATTCCTCCGGTCGACACAAAGAGCGAGACATGAGAGGGAGGGGGGGGGGGCGTCCTTGCGTCAGGAAAAGGAGGGGGAAAGTTAACGTGTCCATCAGCCAGCCATTAACTGGATTACTATCAAAAGCTTTGAGGGAAAAAGAATTAGCAAACGTGGGGATGGAACGAGGGAGAAAAGTGGGGAAGGGAGAGGTCATGATAATGGAGGGGTACGGAGGGGGTGGATAGCGCCTCGTGGTCGCACAAAGGCGGTCGTTGGTTAAATTGCATTCGCTGGAATAATCACACGAGCTCACCAACGCACGCACACATAGCGAGTATCCTTTTATCTCTGTGTGCATGTTATGGCGGTTTTTTTTTTCATATATATATATATATATATATATATATATATATTTATATATACACATACTAACATGCATACATATATGTGTGTGTGTGTGTGATATATATATATATATATATATATATATATATATATATATATATATATATATAGTGTGTGTGTGTGTGTGTGTGTGTGTGTGTGTGTGTGTGTGTGTGTGTGTGTGTGTGTTATATATATATATATATATATATATATATATATATATATATATATATATATATGCGTGTGTGTGGTGAGTGTATATGTATGTACTGTCTTTTCGCTGTTGAGGCTGAAGCAAAGCGATCGGGGAAACCACAGCCCTAAAAGGAAGTCAAGGAGGAAAGGTGACAGAAGGTGAGAGGGAAGGATGGCTGGTGTGGTTTATGAGGCCTTTGCTTGTTTGTTGTTATGCGTTGATGGAGAGAGAGAGGGAGAGGGAGAGGGAGAGAGAGAGAGAGAGAGAGAGAGAGAGAGAGAGAGAGAGAGAGAGAGAGAGAGAGAGAGAGAGAGAGAGAGAGAGAGAGAGAGAGAGAAGAGAGAGAGAGAGAGAGAGAGAGAGAGAGAGAGAGTAGAGAGAGTCAAATACAGAGACCAAGATAAAGTCAGAGAGACTGAAACAAGAGAGATGAATGTACGAAGATGGATAGAGAGAGAGAGATAATGAGGATATGCAGAAGAGAAAACCTGAAGGACAGGTCGTGGGTGGTGAAATGCCCGTGAAGCAACATATTTAAGAAATTGAACTAAACCTGAATAGTAAGGAGAGCAAAATAGGTCCTGTGATACAGCTACAGCGAATTTAAGGTATATCGTCAAGATCAAAAGAATCTCAAGATAACCAGAGAAGAGAATGAAAGGGGCAGAAAGAGGAAATGAAAGCTACACAAGGACTTGAAATCGAAGGGAACAGATAAGAAACAGAATAGATAAGAACATAAATAGTGATAAGACTTTCCGATTTTCCAAGCCTACTCACAGCGAGGAGGAGGTCATGTGGGCGCGCAAACAGGGACGTCGGTGGGCGGGATAACCTTGGGGCAGCCACGAGCCACCGGATCTGAACGACACGTCACGTTGGAGAAAGTGAGTGTGGCGGCGGCGGCGGCGGCGATGGCGGCGGCGGCGGCGGTGGCGGCGGCGGCGGCGGTGGCGGCGGCGGCGGTAACAGCGGTGGCAGCGGCGTCGATATCATTACCTGTTCGGATCCGATGACGAGGCTTTGTTTGTGGTTTTCGAATGTCCTTGTTGAGGGATAAAAAAAGAAAAGAAAATTTGTTTGTGATTTCCCGCACGTGAGGAGATTCGGCATTCGCAAAATAGGATGGCGAGAAACGGAAAGGAGGTCGATGGATTCTACCGGAAAAAGGACCCAAATTTGGTAGATCTCGGAGGGCTGTGAGTAGGAAATAAAAGGCAAAGAAGTGGTTCTGTCTTAGCACTCGATCTACTGTACTTCGCTCCCTCTGGTCGAACCGAAATAGATGTCGTTTCCATGTCGATCCCATTCCTCGCACCGGGAATTCACGTGAAGGTTTTGACTTCTCATCATTGCAACGGCAGATTGCATATCTCCTTTGACTTTGTTCCGTCGGCTGGCTATGCCGTCGAACATACCAGCTCTGAGGTTTATATAACGGTGAGTCCGATTTTGCGTAAAGAAAAAAAAAGAGAAAGAAAGAAAAATCCTCGTTTTATTGCAATGGATTTGCATGGGAGACCATCCCAGTACTTGTAGAGCAGGAGGTTACTGTATAATCAACAAATCCACCTCTTCCTCTGATTATGTCAAAGAAATATACCTGTTGAAATAGATCGCCAAAAGCCACAGAAAACATTACTCCTCTATGAACCAATTATAAAGGAGAGGTC
>NC_061836.1:33171077-33173577 GCF_019202785.1 Penaeus chinensis
TCGTGGTATGTGTGTTTGTGGACCAATATATTGTTGTATATATTTATATGTGATAAATTTATTATACATATAGATACATATATATATACTATATATGGGAGTTAAAGAGAGGTTGTATATAAAGGGAGTTAAAGAGAGGTTGTATATAAAGGGAGTTAAAGAGAGGTTGTATATAAAGGGAGTTAAAGAGAGGTTGTATATAAAGGGAGTTAAAGAGAGGTTGTATATAAAGGGAGTTAAAGAGAGGTTGTATATAAAGGGAGTTAAAGAGAGGTTGTATATAAAGGGAGTTAAAGAGAGGTTGTATATAAAGGGAGTTAAAGAGAGGTTGTATATAAAGGGAGTTAAAGAGAGGTTGTATATAAAGGGAGTTAAAGAGAGGTTGTATATAAAGGAGTTAAAGAGAGGTTGTATATAAAGGGAGTTAAAGAGAGGTTGTATATAAAGGGAGTTAAAGAGAGGTTGTATATAAAGGGAGTTAAAGAGAGGTTGTATATAAAGGGAGTTAAAGAGAGGTTGTATATAAAGGGAGTTAAAGAGAGGTTGTATATAAAGGGAGTTAAAGAGAGGTTGTATATAAAGGGAGTTAAAGAGAGGTTGTATATAAAGGGAGTTAAAGAGAGGTTGTATATAAAGGGAGTTAAAGAGAGGTTGTATATAAAGGGAGTTAAAGAGAGGTTGTATATAAAGGGAGTTAAAGAGAGGTTGTATATAAAGGGAGTTAAAGAGAGGTTGTATATAAAGGGAGTTAAAGAGAGGTTGTATATAAAGGGAGTTAAAGAGAGGTTGTATATAAAGGGAGTTAAAGAGAGGTTGTATATAAAGGGAGTTAAAGAGAGGTTGTATATAAAGGGAGTTAAAGAGAGGTTGTATATAAAGGGAGTTAAAGAGAGGTTGTATATAAAGGGAGTTAAAGAGAGGTTGTATATAAAGGGAGTTAAAGAGAGGTTGTATATAAAGGGAGTTAAAGAGAGGTTGTATATAAAGGGAGTTAAAGAGAGGTTGTATATAAAGGGAGTTAAAGAGAGGTTGTATATAAAGGGAGTTAAAGAGAGGTTGTATATAAAGGGAGTTAAAGAGAGGTTGTATATAAAGGGAGTTAAAGAGAGGTTGTATATAAAGGGAGTTAAAGAGAGGTTGTATATAAAGGGAGTTAAAGAGAGGTTGTATATAAAGGGAGTTAAAGAGAGGTTGTATATAAAGGGAGTTAAAGAGAGGTTGTATATAAAGGGAGTTAAAGAGAGGTTGTATATAAAGGGAGTTAAAGAGAGGTTGTATATAAAGGGAGTTAAAGAGAGGTTGTATATAAAGGGAGTTAAAGAGAGGTTGTATATAAAGGGAGTTAAAGAGAGGTTGTATATAAAGGGAGTTAAAGAGAGGTTGTATATAAAGGGAGTTAAAGAGAGGTTGTATATAAAGGGAGTTAAAGAGAGGTTGTATATAAAGGGAGTTAAAGAGAGGTTGTATATAAAGGGAGTTAAAGAGAGGTTGTATATAAAGGGAGTTAAAGAGAGGTTGTATATAAAGGGAGTTAAAGAGAGGTTGTATATAAAGGGAGTTAAAGAGAGGTTGTATATAAAGGGAGTTAAAGAGAGGTTGTATATAAAGGGAGTTAAAGAGAGGTTGTATATAAAGGGAGTTAAAGAGAGGTTGTATATAAAGGGAGTTAAAGAGAGGTTGTATATAAAGGGAGTTAAAGAGAGGTTGTATATAAAGGGAGTTAAAGAGAGGTTGTATATAAAGGGAGTTAAAGAGAGGTTGTATATAAAGGGAGTTAAAGAGAGGTTGTATATAAAGGGAGTTAAAGAGAGGTTGTATATAAAGGGAGTTAAAGAGAGGTTGTATATAAAGGGAGTTAAAGAGAGGTTGTATATAAAGGGAGTTAAAGAGAGGTTGTATATAAAGGGAGTTAAAGAGAGGTTGTATATAAAGGGAGTTAAAGAGAGGTTGTATATAAAGGGAGTTAAAGAGAGGTTGTATATAAAGGGAGTTAAAGAGAGGTTGTATATAAAGGGAGTTAAAGAGAGGTTGTATATAAAGGGAGTTAAAGAGAGGTTGTATATAAAGGGAGTTAAAGAGAGGTTGTATATAAAGGGAGTTAAAGAGAGGTTGTATATAAAGGGAGTTAAAGAGAGGTTGTATATAAAGGGAGTTAAAGAGAGGTTGTATATAAAGGGAGTTAAAGAGAGGTTGTATATAAAGGGAGTTAAAGAGAGGTTGTATATAAAGGGAGTTAAAGAGAGGTTGTATATAAAGGGAGTTAAAGAGAGGTTGTATATAAAGGGAGTTAAAGAGAGGTTGTATATAAAGGGAGTTAAAGAGAGGTTGTATATAAAGGGAGTTAAAGAGAGGTTGTATATAAAGGGAGTTAAAGAGAGGTTGTATATAAAGGGAGTTAAAGAGAGGTTGTATATAAAGGGAGTTAAAGAGAGGTTGTATATAAAGGGAGTTAAAGAGAGGTTGTATATAAAGGGAGTTAAAGAGAGGTTGTATATAAAGG
>NC_061836.1:33178577-33181077 GCF_019202785.1 Penaeus chinensis
TACAGCTCGTTTTCCTGAGCGACACCGCCTACAGGAGGAAGGTCAGATTTCCCTCGTGGCTATACGAACCCTGCTTTACACGTAAAAAAAAAAAAAAACACACTCGGGGAACATTCTGCCTGACATTCAGACACAACTGCATGCCTCTGGACGCCTCGAACACAATTTCTTCGATCTGGGTTTTCTCATTACGTCTTCTAACAGCACGCCAACATTTGTCACCGTAGCGTATGTTGCAAGTCGACACCTTTCCACCCGATGTCATAAGTACCGGAAGTGCTAAGAGCGAGGACGTCAAAGTTCACAGTCCAAGAGGAAGTGTGTTCTCGCCTCCCCCCTTCCTCCCCGCCCCACCCCCTCTCGCCCCCTCCTTCCCTTCCCTCTCGCCCGCTCCCCCCCCCCCCCCCTCGCCGTCTTGGACACGGCCTTGTGACTACTCGCGGCCGGAGTCAGGTGCTGCGGAGGAACCCTGTGATCTACATACAGATTTGTGTGAAATGTCGGGCGTGAATGGGCGAGGAAGCAGCTTTGTTTTGGCGGATTTTAGGGGGGTGGGGTGGGGTGGGGGAGGAAGAGGAAGAAAAGGAAGAAGGGGAGGGGTAGGATGAAGAGGAGGAGAGTTTTTTTTCGGGGGGAGGGGTTCAGGGATTGTATGACAAGTATAGGAAATATATGTGAGAGTGAGTGGGAAATGTAATACAGCGGGTGATAATGATGATAATGATACAAATAGCAGGGATGTAAATGATAGTAACAATAATAATAACAGTGCTGGTTATGAATATTTTTATGATTATGATTTTGGTGATGATTATAATGATGGTAATAATAATAGTAGTGAATATGGCAATGACAATATTAATGCTAATAAATGTTGATACTAATATTATGATTAGTTTATGACAGTAATAATAATGATAATAATGATAGTAATAATAAGGATAATAGTAATAGTAATAATAATGATAGTAATAGTAATGATAAAAATAGTAATAATGATAATGGAAATAACATGAATGATAATAATAATGATAATAATAGAATAAATTTATATGTATTAAATGTCATAAAGCAGTAGTAAGAGACAAGGGTCACACGGTATCAAATACCAACACGGAGACACGACCCCATGACACCAGGCACCGTTCAATATTGTTCTTGCTTCTTGGAAACTCCTCAAGATTCCTGCAGAGAAACTAAGGCGCCGGGACTGCCAATGCTAAGTGCTTCAGAGACCGGAGGTTTGAGGTCCGTTATGTCACGTTAATGACACCCTTCACCTACTCCTCCTCCTCCCCCTTCCCCTCCTTCTTCCCACCCTCTCTCCCTCTTTCATTCATTTCCTCACACCTCTCCCTCCTTCCTTCAATCCTATCCTCAGTCTTCTCTTTCCTTCTCTTCCTTCCTCTACTTCTCGACCTTCTCCTCTCCTTCCCTCCCTCACCCCTCTCCCTCTCTTCCCCCTTTCATCTATTCCTCTCCTTCCCTCCCTGCCTCCATCCAACCATCCTACCCTAACTCCTCTCCTTCCCTCTCTCCCTCCCTCTCTCCCTCCCTCCTTTATTCCCTCCCTCCCTCCCTTACACCCTCCCTCCCTCCCCTACCCCCTCACCCCTCCCTCCCTCCCTCCCTCCCTTCCCCCCTCCCTTCCTCTCTCCCTAACCCCCTCCCTCCCTCCCTCCCTCCCTTACCCCCTCCCCCCTCCATCCCTCCCTTACCCCCTCCCTCCCTCCCTCCCTACCCCCTCCCTCCCTCCCCTACCCCTACCCCCTCACCCCTCCCTCCCTCCCTCCCTCCCTCCCTTACCCCCTCCCTCCCTCCCTCCCCTACCCCCTCCCTCCCTCCCTCCCCTACCCCCTCCCCCCTCCATCCCTCCCCTACCCCCTCACCCCTCCCTCCCTCCCTCCCTCCCTTACCCCCTCCCTCCCTCCCTCCCCTTCCCCCTTTCCCCTCCCTCCCTCCCTCCCTCCTCCCTCCCTTACCCCCTCCCTCCTTCCCTCCCTTACCCCCTCCCTCCCTCCCTCCCTCCCCTACCCCCTCCCCCCTCCATCCCTCCCCTACCCCCCTCACCCTCCCTCCCTCCCTCCCTCCCTCCCTCCCTTACCCCCTCCCTCCCTCCCTTACCCCCTCCCTTACCCCCTCCCTCCCTCCCTCCCCTACCCCCTCCCTCCCTCCTCCTCCCCATCTAATCGCAGGGCTACTTGTCTCGCCTGACGTGAGATAATTCCCCCCCTTCCAGCCTGACATCACGCCCCTCGAGCCCTACACCCACGAAGGTCTCAGATAATAAGATTCGTATGGATGAGCTACGGCCGGATCTGGCCATATTTAGAGCGTAGCCGAGGGAAGGGCGGCTCTGTAATACCTGGGATAATGCAGCGTAATTCGATTTGAGTGACGGTGTTTATTTTGCGGCGTGCAACAGGGCGTGTACGGGTGATTGAAGGGGAGATTGATTGAGTCTGAGGTGGGTGGGATGGGATTTGTTTTTTTGTTTTTT
>NC_061836.1:33186077-33188577 GCF_019202785.1 Penaeus chinensis
CTCTCTCTCTCTCCCTCCCTCCCTCCCTCCCCTCCCCCCCCACCCCCTCCTATCATTGCTTTGCCCGCTGGTGTCACCGTCGCCTTCGCGGACTTTGATTCCCCGCTGACTAACCGCGGTTCTCGAGGAAGGCGAAATTAGTTATCAAGTTAGCGAGATGACCTTAGCAGAATCGAACGTCATTGTCTTTAAGAACTCTAGGGTACGACTCAGAGCGAGGAGTTTGTCTAACGTGCATTTTTTTCCTTTCTTTCGTTCTTTCTTTCTTTCTTTTAAAGGGAGATGATTATCTTCATGATCTTATTTTTTTTTTCAATATTAACTTGACTGCGTAGATATGGTATTGTTGCGGATGTCATATATTGTTTTAGGGCGAGTTGAATCTGGAGAGAGAGAGAGAGAGAGAGAGAGAGAGAGAGAGAGAGAGAGAGAGAGAGAGAGAGAGAGGGAGAGAGAGAGAGGGGGGGAGGAGGGGGGAGAGAGAGAGAGAGAGAGAAGGAGAGAGAGAATGCAGAAGAATCTTGCATCTTTAAAATTCCGAACTTGAAATCCACCTCATCTATAGTGGGTACGAAAGCGGTTAAATTCCTACATGATATTATAACTTCCTGCGCTACCAAACGGGAGAGAGTAGATTCTGAGACTGCTATTTAAGTCATTACAGCAATTCCCCTCACATAGGACGGTCTACTTTGTACAGCCATTAGAACGTCGACCTCCCGAGTCACATAGGGGAGAGGAAAGTACTCGAGATGATTCCGCCAAAAGACAACTATCGGATTTTTTTCTTCGTTTTTGCCTTCCCTTGCGTGGAAACCGGATGTTCGTGCTTCTTGGCCTCGGTCCTAAGCGGATTCCTGCGAAGTGCTCGAGATTCCCCCTCCAGCTCGATGCCCGCAGGAGATCGACCAGGTGTCCTCACGTAACTCAGATCGTGCGGTCCTCCTGCGAGTGCATTGCCCGCGGAGTCAGTTCTATGGACGGGCCGCGGCAGTGCTGGGTCTCGCGTCTGTTAATATATATATTTGTGTGTGTGTGTGTGTGTGTGTGTCTGTGTGTGTGTGTGTGTGTGTGTGTGTGTGTGTGTGCGTGTGTGTGTGTGTTTGCCGTATGAAAACAGACACACATGCACACATGGTTATTCCCCAACACTCTTCTTGTTGTTGATATCATTAAGAGGGATTAGAACAGAGCGGTCGTAGCTCCCGCGTCGAATACCCCAGGGCATCACTCTTTGGGGCAGCTGAAAGACGGACACATATCTGGTGTTTTGTACTTGTGGTCTAAAAAGTAAAAATAGAAAACAGATTGTTGGGAGTGATACAGTTCATAAAGGTATATTTTTTATAAAATATATGTGCATGTATGATGAGACAGGGGATGCAGATATGTTATACCACATGTACATTCGGATGCAGATATGATATAGTATATGTATATTTATTTATATGATATTTCCTACTTGAATATATACCACATAATTGTGGTATTACTCTATAACAGCTTAACTTATCCTCTCCTTTCAAAGCATCATGTAGGTGAAGTGATTTAGCCCTCTTTGTTACTCATTACAGGTAGGGTATCGATTATAGATCATGACAGGCCTTTTAGCGTCCCCAGGTAGATGAAGGTCTTAAGGAACGATTCAATAGGCATATGAACGTATGCCGGGGCAGATCTAGCAGCACTTGGCGCAGTGCCAATGTGACGTCACTTGTGAAAGTTATGTATGTCCGAAGCATCGCCAGTCTTTCTCTGCTTTCCTAGATGCCTTGTCTGCTTGCTTTCGACGGGGCTTCCCGGGGTTAGCGAGAGAGAGACAGATACAAAGCGCTCGCGTAAGCAATGATTCAAGCGCCTGCATAATTACCTGCCCGGCCACACCTGCGTCACGTATAGCGTTTGTTTGCTTGGATTCTAGTGTGTTTATTAGTGCAGACAGAGGTGGAGAGTGTTGTGCATTTGGTAAGAGTGTGTTTGTGTGTGTGTGTTTGTGTTTGTGTTTGTTTGTTTACGCGCGTGTGTTTGTGCATGTGGGAGAGAGAGCGAGAGAGAGGGAGAGGAAAAGAAAGAGAGAGAGAGAGAGAGAGAGAGAGAGAGAGAGAGAGAGAGAGAGAGAGAGAGAGAGAGCAGGTTAAAGAGACAAGGAAGAGATTAAGAGTGTAATCAGACCGAGAAACATTTAGAAGATTAACCTCTTCGACTTCCTCTGTTCGATAATTGTGTGATCGTTTCATTTGTTAATGAACTAACGTGACCTAACCTAAACTAATTCAACCTAATTTAACCTAATGTACCTTACCCTACCCTATTTCAATCAATCTAACCTAACCCAACCCTACCCAATCTAACCTAACTTGACCTGACTTGACCTGACTTAACCTAACCTAACCTAACCTAACCTAACCTAACCTAACCTAACCCAACCCAACCCAACCCAACTTAACGCAAACTTAACTCACCCTCTCACCCTCACCCTCACCTTCACCCTCACCCTCTC
>NC_061836.1:33193577-33201077 GCF_019202785.1 Penaeus chinensis
CACCATCATCATATAGTGACAAAATAGTGTGTGTGTATATATATATATATATATATATATATATATATATATATATATTGAAAAATCCGTAAATGGATTTCAGAAGAAAAATAAACTAACAGACACTGACCTACATCATCTAATAGACATTTAAAATAAAACACGAGACGGCAACCTCGAAGCTTTATATAACAAACATGATGTATATCTCTGTTAGGCGATGCACTCGACGCGATAATGATTCTTTGGGGATTGTAATTTAGATAACTATCAATTCAAAGAGTTGATTGGAAAGAGAAAAAGGGAAATGGAGAGAGAGAGAGAGAGAGAGAGAGAGAGAGAGAGAGAGAGAGAGAGAGAGAGTGAGAGAGAGATAGAGAGAGAGAGAGAGAGAGAGGTAAAGGAGTAAAGTAAGGGAGAAGAGACGAGAATAGAATACAAAAAAAAAAAAAACGAAGGAAGAGAAGTTAGAGAAGTTTGCGAAGTAAGTAAAAGAGAAAAGAAGACGAAAGGAAAAGAGATTAGAGAAAGAAAGAAAGAAAAAAAAAGCAAATAACAGAACCAGAGACGAAAAATGACACGAAGCAGAGACCTTAGAAGCTCGACAGAAAGACAGCTGATCACATTGACGAATCCAGCGACAGAAGAAAGCAAGAGATGACGAGGTGCGAAGTGGGAGGCAAACGACAATGACGATAATTCAGAATAAATGGCACAAGCGTGACTAATGACGAAGCTGTGATGTCTTAATGAGAAGCAGAGCGTGGAGGGTTTACTGTGGCTGTAGCTTGCTGTACCGACCTGATTGCATTTTTCTGTGTCTGCGAGAGGCTTCCGACCCGATTGCTAAATGGGTGTGTGGGGGAAGGGTGGGGGGGGGAGGTGCGCGTGTGTGTGTGTGTGGGGGGGGGGGGGGTTGTGTGTATATGTGTGTGACTGAGCGTAAGTGTGTGTGTGGGGAGGGGGGGGGGGGGGGGGGGTGGGGGGGAGGGAAGTGTATGTGCATGTGTGTGGGTGTGATTAAGCGTAAGTTTGTGTGTGTGTATTTATGTATGTGAATGTGTGTGTGTGTGTGTGTGTGTGTGTGTGTGTGTTTGTGTACGTATGTGTGTCTGTAGCTTATGAATAGTACCTTAAAACCGAGAAAGGACACCAACCTTATGAATGTTGTGTTCGTTAAAAATAATGAAGTCACGTCTCTTGTGACAGAACTTCGTTGAACTAGGACAAGTAAGTTTTCCTTTTAAGAATATCAGATATATCATATTTCGAGATTTTGGGGAAAGGTACAAACATGTCTTTTCTCTCTCTCTCTCTCTCTCTCTCTCTCTCTCTCTCTCTCTCTCTCTCTCTCTCTCTCTCTCTCTCTCTCTCTCTCTCTCTCTCTCTCTCTCTCTCTCTCTCTCTCTCTCTCTCTCTCTCTCTCTCTCTCTCTCTCTCTCTCTCTCTCTCTCTCTCTCTCTCTGTCTATCTCTGTCTCTCTCTCTCTCTCTCTCTCTCTCTCTCTCTCTCTCTCTCTCTCTCTCTCTCTCTCTCTCTCTCTCTCTCTCTCTCTCCATCTCTCCCATTCTTTCTCTCTCTCTCACACGACAACGCGACCCCTTGCAAGGGCCAGTGAATCCGCCAAAGTGGGCCATAAGGTAAGTGAGACCTTTCGATGACTCGATGACCAAGGCGATGACTCCGCGTGCCGATTTGGTCTCGCTTAAATAGCCCGCACTTATTTGTTCACACACACACAGAGAAAGAGAGAGAGAGAGAGAGAGAGAGAGAGAGAGAGAGAGAGAGAGAGAGAGAGAGAGAGAGAGAGAGAGAGAGAGAGAGAGAGAGAGAGAGAGAGAGAGAGAGAGAGAGAGAGAGAGAGAGAGAGAGACTTAAACGCGTATTTATGTTCAGAGAAGGATATATTTCCGTGTTAATTCACACTCTGGTTCACTTTTGGTTCTTAGTTTCCAGAGTTACATGATGAATTAAGGTAGATTGTAATTATTGGTGATATTCAATATAATTAAGAATTGATACGAGATGTAAGTTTATGCAAATTATAGAGTTCCATTGCTTAATGGTTTTGTCAACGTGCACTCATTGGGTCCACAATATACAAATGAAAGGAAGAAAGAAGAAAATAAAGTGATGATAAAAGGTATTAAACCAAGGATTTAACCGCGTCCGAAATCACCGAATTCTTATGAACAAACTTCCACCATTCTTAGTTATATCTGCCGCTTCCTTATCTTCCATTCTTCCTTTTAACTAAGCTCACCCACCCGCCCACCACTCACCCACCATTAGGCCAACCTCCCTTTTCCCTCCCTTCTCCCTCCCTTCTCCCTCCCTTCTCCCTCCCTTCTCCCTCCCTTCCCCCTTCTCCCTCCCTTCTCCCTCCCTTCTCCCTCCCTTCTCCCTCCCTTCTTCCTCCCTTCTCCCTCCCTTCTCCCTCCCTTCTCCCTTCTCCCTCCCTTCTCCCTCCCTTCTCCCTCCTTCACCTCGTCATACAAAGTCACAAATAACGGGGGGGGGGGGGGGGGGGCGTTACGTACTTGACAGCTCTTTGATTCACATTCGTTACGATGAATGATTGTGTATGTTGTATGCCGTGCCTAGTGTATGTCGCGTCCCCTTACACCTTCCTCCCCCCCCTCCCTACTCTTCTTCTCCAGGGGTCGGTACAGCGCCATATGGTGCGTGTACAGAAGCGGGGGTCGTTAGTAGGTGTGGTTAGTCAGGTGTGTCCTGCCTATCAAGGTACATGCGTGTTGGCGTTGGTTGCGGAGGTATTTTGATAGGGCCGTCGCTCTCTTTTTCTCTTTCTCTGTCTGTTTCTCTCTCTCTCTCTCTATCTCTTTCACTATTTCTATCTCTCTCTCTATCTCTCTCTCTCTCTCTCTCTCTCTCTGTCTCTCTCTGTCTCTCTCTCTGTCTCTCTCTCTCTCTCTCTCTCTCTCTCTCTCTCTCTCTCTCTCTCTCTCTCTCTCTCTCTCTCTCCCTCTCTTTCTCACTTTCTCTCTTCTCTCTCTCTCTCTCTCTCTCTCTCTCTCTCTCTCTCTCTCTCTCTCTCTCTCTCTCTCTCTTTCTTTCTCTCTCTCTCTCTCTCTCTCTCTCTCTCTCTCTCTCTCTCTCTCTCTCTCTCTCTCTCTCTCTCTCTCTCTCTCTCTCTCTCTCTCTCTCTCTCTCTCTCTCTCTCTCTCTCTCTCTCTCTCTCTCTCTCTCTCTCTCTTTCTCTCTCTCTCTCTCTCTCTCTCTCTCTCTCTCTCTCTCTCTCTCTCTCTCTCTCTCTCTCTCTCTCTCTCTCTCTCTCTCTCTCTCTCTCTCTCTCTCTCTCTCTCTCTCTCTCTCTCTCTCTCTCTCTCTCTCTCTCTCTCTCTCTCTCTCTCTCTCTCTCTCTCTCTCTCTCTCTCTCTCTCTCGCGAGATTTACAAAGGCAATCGCGGTGTTCAACAGGTGTCTGAAGAGTACCAATTGCAGTGAGGATGAGACACATGACACAAGGAGATATCTGTCATCTTTCTAAGGATGTTTTGAGAAATGACAGGACTTTAAGCTGAAGGACTTTTCATTACGTCATCTCCTTTTATGCTTTTCAAGGAGATGGAAACCAGGAAGAATGAGAAGTAAAATGGTGATGCAGAAGAGAAAGTGTGGATATGTATTAGAGAATCAAGTGACGTTTTTTTTTTTTTCCAATAATGTTGTTGGTATCTGCTTTGTCAGCCATCATGACAAAAGATAATCCGATGATTTTTGATAAAGTTGGAATAGGAGATAGAGAGTATTCCCAACAAAGATTTGTCTTATATCTAAGATTGAGGAGGCTATTTAAGAATCCAGATGCTTTAATTTCTCAACAAAAGAGAAGATTGATCGTATTAATAGTTGTGGAAACGAGGTATTACATAAAGAACTGCTTGAGTAAAGCCATTTGTATTTCACCTTATTTCATGGAATATTCTTCAGTGTCAAGACGCGTGTTAGATTAATAAATGTTAATTGTTTTACTGTAGAGTAACTTTAGATACTTAATCAGTGGATTTCAATGTGGGAAGATTAAATTGGTAATTAATACTATAAATTAATCTCATTAAGCAGTGCAATATGATAAAATTACAATGTCAAAGATTACATGAAACAAAAACTAAAACAAAATCAGTCAAGGCTTTATTTGGGTTCTTGACTCACTGTTATATAATTATCAAATATCCAGACCTACGTAATATCTTAGTGAATCAAATATTATCAATCAAAATGGCGATCATTATAAAAGCAATTACATTTTAATATTACAAAGTTAATAAGTGAATTAGATGTTACACAAATTAATAATGATCACCAGAGAAGCAAATAAACATCCTCAGTGAATTAAATATACAAAAAAAAAAAATGCTGATAAAACAAATAATTAATTAAAACCCCTTCCACTCCCTCCGGCCTCCACCAACTCGATCCCTCCACTTCCACCCCTTCCACCGCAACCTCTACGTCCACTTCTTTCACCCTCCCACGCCTTCCCCTCCACCTCCTCCACCCTCCCCCGCCTTCCCCTCCACCTCCTCCACCCTTCCCCGCCTTCCCCCCCACCTCCTCTTCCCTTCCCCGCCTTCCCCTCCACCTCCTCCACCCTTCCCCGCCTTCACCTCCACCTCCTCCACCCTTCCCCGCCTTCCCCCCCACCTCCTCCACCCCCAATCCCGCCTCCTACATTCCCCTTTCCTTCTCTCAGCGTGGGAGAGCTGCTGGACTGTGGTCTTGTACTGTTATTTGTCCGCCATTGGGTGGCCTTCCTCCTCCCGCCGCGCTCTCGGCTCCGTCGTCTGTCTCACCTCCTTCTTAAGCATCGCCTCTGCGGACAGATCACAGCTTCCGTCCACCTCCACCCAATCCACCCAACCCCTTCGTCCACTTCCACGAACCTCGTTCCTCCACCTCCACCCCCGTCCCTCTACCTCCACCCTATCCGCCTCTACCCCCGTCCTTCCACCTCCCTCCGATCCACCCCAACTCGTCCGTCCGCCTCCGTCCGCCTCCTCTGCTCTCCACCTCCCCTTCAACGGGAAGCACATTGTCCATTCTCACGCCCACATTCGCACCCACACACAACATCCGCTTGGCGCTGGGACTTCGAGGAGACACCCATAGGATACGCCACACTCGTTTTCACTTTGATGTTTAAGAAAAGGATGTGTATTTAAGTATATTGGGGAGGGGAAGAGATAGGGGCAGGGGAGAGGGAGAGGGGAGAGGTGGAAGGAGAGAGAGATAGAAAGACAGAAAAGAGAGAGACAGAGACAGAAGAGCGAGAGAGAGACAGACAGAAAAGAGAGAGATAGAGAGAGACAGAAAAGAGAGAGAGTGAGAGACAGAAAAGAGAGAGACAGAGACAGAAGAGCGAGAGAGAGACAGACAGAAAAGAGAGAGATAGAGAGAGACAGAAAAGAGAGAGAGTGAGAGACAGAAAGAAAAGAGAGAGAGAGAGAGATAGACAGAAAAGAGAGAGAGAGAGAGAGAGAGAGAGAGAGAGAGAAAAAGAGGGAGAGGGAGAGGGATAGAGAGAGAGAGAGAGAGAGAGAGAGAGAGAGAGAGAGAGAGAGAGAGAGAGAGAGAGAGAGAGAGAGAGAGAGAGGGGGGGGGGGGGGAGAGAGAGAGAACGAAAAGGAAAATGAAAAAGGAAAAAAGAAAGAAAGTGAGTGAGAAAGGTAGACGCCAGCCAGATTTACGAGCTTATTGTTGTCATCTCCGCCTCTTTGTTTCCTTACGATGTATAGGTGTGTGAGCGACACGAATAACTTTTGCAATTGCATCTCCTCCCTCAGCGGTGTGGTATATTGTGCACTCTGAATTCATTACGATTCTAGCCTGACCCTTTGACCTCTTTTGTTCCTCCGTGTGTGCGTCTGTCTCTCCATTCTTAGCTCCTTCTTTATGTTATTCCCCCTCTTGTATCTACTTTCTGTGAGGGGATAACGGTGATTTTTTTTTCTTCTGTTTGAGAAATGATAACTTTCCAAAAGCAGATGGGTAGAAATTTCTTCGAAGTATAGTAATATAAGAAGCAGCGGCGATAGAACACGATCCAAAAAAACGTCAGAGAAGTCCATACGTGATGCTTTGAATACCAAGTGTTACTATAGCGTGACCGTGACACACTTGTGCGTAAACACGACGATCGAGTCACTCTGTGGTAGCATGCGAAAGACTCCTATATATGTGAGGATCAAATCCACGATGGAAGATGACTGTGCGATGAAAATGAAGAATGAATATAAAAACAAAAAAAAATTGAAAATGTATAACGATTTTTACTCGTTCGCAACACTGGCTTATAATGTCCTGTGGCTGACTTTCAGTTCCGTGAAGTAATATGAATAATTCTCAAAGTGACCTGGTTTTTGTAATGGGAACAGCGGACGTTAAGCAGACGCAGATGACCGTCAGGCCGAAATATACGTGTCATTAAAGCCATTCCGACTTTTTCCTATGTTATTAACCGTGACAATAACATTCAGTTGGAGTCGCGTCTGTCCTTTCTCCTCACGGCCCACGGACGGACCCAGCCTGTGATTAAGGGACGTCGGGCCATCCTGTCTTCCTGGTAAACAACCCCACCCGTAGTTTCCTCCGTCGCTGGATGGCTTTGCGGGGCTACTGTGCCGCGGAGTGGAGGACGCACAACAAGGCCCCGACCGCACACGTGAATGCTAATTCGCTACGTGCACCGACCGCCACCCTCGGCACAGCACGCGGCCGGAGGAGGAGGAGGAGGAGGAAGAGGAGGAGTAGGAGGAGGAGTAGGAGGAGGAGGAGGGGAGGGAGAAGGAGGAAGGGGAGGAGGAGGAGGAGGAGCAATAGGAGGAAGGGTCAAGCCGCAGCTGACGGCGTCCGTGAGCGAAACTAGGGCGGCGGCCATTTACGAGCGTTCGGGAAGCACCGGCGGCGGTCACCTGGCCGGAAACCGTGTCAGGACCGGGCCAGGAGGACACGCGGGTCAATCGGGGCCCTTACGAGGCTAAGGGAGGTGGCCACGCGACGCGATCGACCGGAAACGGCGGATAGGAAAGGCTCGGAAATGTATTATCCAAGGAGACGTGTCACGGTTTCCGGGGAAGTACGGGAAAGAACTCGACGGGAAATAAGTAAATAACGGATGTAGGAAGGCGAAGTAGAACTGACAGAACCAACACAGCGTCGATGAACCTTATTTACGAAGAGAAAAAAAAATAATAAATGGAGTTACATTAATGCCAAAAGATAATTACTTCACTTTCAATTCGATTAACATGTCTTGACTTCTGATCGAACGTTACCCTCGCGACGCTGTGATTAATAATGTGTGCTTGTGTGTGTGCGTGCGTGCGTGTGTGTGTGTGTGTGTGTGTGTGTGTGTGTGTGTGTGTGTGTGTGTGTGTGTGTGTGTGTGTGTGTGTGTGTGTGTGTGTGTGTGCATGGTCTGTCAAGTCTGTCAAGAAATCCTGGTCAACCTTGATCCTGTCATCTCAAGTCATTTTT
>NC_061836.1:33211077-33213577 GCF_019202785.1 Penaeus chinensis
GGTATTTTTGACAGCGTGTATTTTTATTGTGTGTATATACATATAAATATATATATATATATATATATATATATATATATATATATATACATTGTATATATGTATAGATATTATGAATTTGTATGTGCACGTTGGATTAGTGTATATTATTTTTTTTAAATAGAGGATCCTAAGAAGGTTTAAGAAAATTTATTTTAACGTGTATATTTATCTAAGAAGAGGAGAAAAATTAAAAAGTATCATTTTTTTTTTTTAAGGGATTGAAATATAGATTTGGATAATGAACCGTTCTTAAATCATAAACAGAACATTTATTACCCATGATAACACGATGCCAATGCATCAAAGTCATTACGGGTAATACACACTCCCTATCCCTTTCATCAGCTGTTTTCCTGTTATCTCCTCGGGTACTGTGCATCCTGGTCGAGACTCGGGCGTGCCACGGATAGTAGCAACCGCTGGGCATTCCGTTTTAACTATCCTTGTCACTGGAGTCTGCCAAGCACCTTAGGCCCCTATATAACGACAAACAAAGTGCTTGTACAGCTGCATAGTAGAACCTAATTAATGGAACCTAACAGTGGAACCTGATGAACCAGCCCCTGACATTTTCTCTCGACAGGTGTTCCTCGACAACACATCCGCTGGCACCTACGGCATCCGGATGAGCCACATGGAAGTCACAGACGCCAAATTTAAGAGGGAGACGATTATTTTCAATGGGTGAGAGCCAAAGGATATGTCCATTGTGTTTTGCTTTTGTTGTTTTTAGATTTTTTCTGAATATATATTTTTTTCTGTTCTTCTCCTCGGTTTTACTTCTGTTAATTGATGGTGGTGATGTTATTGGTGTTATCATTATTATTTTTATCATCATCATCATCATCATCATCATCATCATCATCATCATCATCATCATCATCATCATCATCATCATCATCATCATCATCATCATCATCATCATCATCAACAACAACAACATATTTATTTTTCTTCTTCTTGTATGTATGTATATTATGTATATACTGTTAGCATCTTAATATCCCTTGATAAATTACAAAAAATCTAATGTTTTCAGTATTAGCAATCTAAAGGTGCAGACTGTAAGATCAAAATTTCCACGTGCCTCTAGCCCCCCTCTCCCCTCTCCCCCCAGCTGTTCCGTTGACCCCATTCTGTTCGACAACTTCGTAACGACGAGCGGTGACTCTGTCACTGCCAAGTTCCGCGCCTTCAAGTTCCCAGAGACGAGCTACGTCCTCTTCCGCGGCACCGTCGACGTGTGTCTGGACAAGTGTCAAGGAGTGAGTGTTGGAGCAGCGGTGGAACTGGTTTCTGTTCCTCGTTATATGAGACGATTTCATGATTTCAATTGCTTTTTTGTTTTGTTTTTTATCGTTGTTACTGAAGTTGTTATTATTATTGTCTGTGTACAAAGGTGTTTTTGTTTTATCTTTATTTCCTGACGCCTGCCTCGCTCTAGACACCGAGGCAGGTCGAGCCCGAGACCCCATGCACTGACCCGCCTCCGTCGTTCCAGATCGCGTGCAGCAACGGGCAGCTCGGCTACGGACGTCGTCGCCGAGACATCGACAGCCAAGCCAGCGACCCCAACAAGATCTTCGAATTAACCATGATGGCGTACCTGAAGGTGGGCGATTATTTCAACGAGACTGCGGGCGAGGACACTCCCTTCAAGACCCTCAGGGAGTCCGTCGAGGAGAGCCTGATCTTGGAACACGCCATGAACCTGGGTCGCTCCGTCCCCGTGCCGGAGGAGCCGCTTCTGATCCAGTCCTCAGGGGATGAGCCGAGCTTCATCTTCTTCAGCGCCGCCCACACGCACGTCCCCAGCGCCCTCTTCGTCGTCGTGTCCGCCCTCCTGCTCCTCTTCTACCACTAAGTTCTCACGCAGCATTTAGTATAATTCCGTCCGTCAACTGCAGAAATGTTTGTTTGTTGATCGACACGACAAAGTGGGAATGATCCCTTTGATTCCTGTTGGTCCAAGTCACTTTTTTGAAACTTAAGAAGAAAAAAAAAACGATGTGTGTGAGCTCTTGAAAGAATTCCGTTGAAGCTTTAAATTTCGTCAATTGTCCCTATGGAACTGTCAGCTATATCAAAATATTGCTCATTAATCAGGGTGCGCCACGTTGTCTGGTGCGCCTTTGCCAAAAGAATTAGGTATTGTATTGTATATGTTACGTGTCTGCAAGCCAGGCCTATGAAATGGAGTATTTATTTTTTTCTAGAAAGTGATGTACCTACATTAGCATTTTGAGGTGTTCTGTAGAAGTTGCAGATGAAATAGATATATACATCAATGACAAATAGTAATGATGTCATGTTATAATCATTTTAATTTGATAACGCATCGTATTTTGTGCCACGAATGAGTGTGTCGTCAAAGGATTTTCTAAGATGTGTCATAATCTTTTAAGTGCAAAAAGAGCGTTTTCTCTTCATTTAATGAATAATCCTCAAATCTTCTGCA
>NC_061836.1:33228577-33233577 GCF_019202785.1 Penaeus chinensis
TCCTGTTCACGAATCAGCTTCTCGGTAAATGCAACAGACTTTAATCAGATTACATTATTAAGAGTAATGTAAGACGAATCAATATCCACGCAACATGCTACTATTACCTTGTTAGGGCAAATGATTAAAATGCAACTTTTGCAATATGGAAATTAGAAGATGATAATTAGAGCACGAGTAATAACTCTTCCTTTGCGAGTGAGAAACAAGCACAGGTTGACAGCATGACAAAATACGCTCATTTAACTAACACAAACATGGCTGCATTCCCGGCGTGATGTATGATGATGCACCCAATCAATTCTTGTCGGCAATTCTTATTTTATTAAAGCAGCTCTATAAACAAAAGATGTTGATGGGTCATTAGTGTCAGCACTCGAAAGCGGTGCTGATATCTCTCCTTGTCTCGGGCACGCCATTCTGAGCCCAAAATAGAGCGAAACGGACTGACTGATTTCTGGAGACAAAGGCATTGCTACAGTTTACTTTACTAGAGACTACCATGGACTTTCAAAAATACAAATGGTACCCAATTATATTAACGTTTCACAATTCCTTGCAGAATTAAGCCTATGCAAACACACACAGGCCTCTATGGTGTTTTATATTCTCTTTGTAAAAATGAAAATAAATAAATAAAAATAAAGAAAATATTCAAAAGAACATCGGGATAAACGTTACTTACTTCTACAATACATTCCTTCTTTTCAGTGATCAAGATGATGAGAAGGAAATCAAAAATATTTGTATAGATGTTATTACTTACAAACTGCTGTAACTGAAATAACTGGATATGATGAAACGTGAACAAAGTTGATGATAAAAGGAAGCATTAAAGAGAAAAGAGGAAAACTTATACTCTTTTTCCACGTCGGCGGATCTGCATGTTTACATTAATTAATAAAGCTTTCCTTTTGAAGAGTCAGAGTGTGGCCTTTTTGCCTCGCTCGTAATGCAGGCGCACTCACTCACTCCTCCCTCTCCTTCTGTTCATTCTCCCGTCTTTGCTATTTTCCCTTTCCTTTCGCCCTTTTCGCCCTCTATTTTCTTTCCTCCTTTTCCTCATCTCTTCCTTCGCCCCGTTATCCTCTTTGTCTCCCCTCCCCTTCCTGTCTCTCCCTCTCCTCTCTCTTCCCTTTCCTTCCCTCTCTCCCTCTTCCTTCTCCTTTCCTCTCATTTCCCTCTCTTTCCTCCTCTTCTCCTCTCATTCCCTCCTCTCCCCTCGCCATCTCCTCTTCCTTCAGCGTCTTCCTTTCATCTCCTCCTCTTGCTTTCCTTTCCCCTTCCCCTCTTCTCCCTCTCTTCTTTTTTCCCGTCCCTTTACACTTCCTTTTCCTCCTAGTCTCCCTCCCTCTCTCCCTCTTCCACTCTTCCTCCCTTCTCTCCCTTCTCACGCCTTTCCTTATCACCTCTCTCTCACTCTCGTTCCTCTCCCTTCCTATTCCCTTTCCCTTCCTCTTCATCTTTTCTCCTCCCCCATTTGCCCTTTTTCTCCCCTCTCCCTCTTTCCCCCCTCCCTCCTTCCCCTCCCCCCCTTTCTCCTCCCCTCCTTTCCCCTCCCTCCCGTCTGTCCTTTCCACTCCCTCGTTTTTATTCTGTTTATCTCATTTGCGATGCTGTCTTACGATAATTTTTTCCATTTTCCCCTTTCTTTAACCACTAATTTACTAATATTTTCTTCCCCTTCCCTGACCTCCAGCCCCAACTTACGCCGTGCGGAGAAAGTTACGTTTATAAAAAGAATTCAAGAGGAAACTGGCTTTATATGGAATAATTAAGTCCCCCCGCCCAAAAAAAATATTTATGTATATCCTGTATCCCCCTCCTTCATAAATGTTTAAAAAAAGGAGGAAAATAAAAGAGACCGGAACATAGAAAAAAAAAAACTTACGTTCATTACAGATCAAGAGGAAATCGGCCATAAAGGGAATGATTAAGACACCCCTCAAAAGACAAAAGAATATATCCTGTATCCCCCTCCCTCTTAAATATTTAAACAAAAAATGACGAAAGGAAAAATAAAAAGCGAAAGGAAGAAAGACTTTGATGAAACATGTTGCTTATAGAACTCGAAAACATCAAAGTCGCTAGGGGTGATAGGGAGGGGGTAGGGTGGGGGGGGGCGTCCCTCCATCTAATATCAATACATCAAAAAGAAAGAATAATTGCCCATCGACATGAATAACCGCTTCTTTTTTTTCTTCTTAAATATTGAAGCTTTTTTTCAAGAAAGTTTTTTTTTTTTTTTTGTATCTGTGGATAGGAAGTCTTGGTGAAATCCTGATTCTTTGTGTTTTGATTACGTTTCAGAAAATTTCGTTTCCTGGTTAGTTGCATTATCATCTAAGGTAAATAAATAGCTGAATAAGGAATAAAAACAATTATGATAATAAGTAAGCGAAAGGGAGAGGTATCCGAATTATGAATGACACGAAAAAAAACGAAAATCTACTTCTTAAAAACAGCTTTAAGTCAGTAATCCCAAACTTCGAAAAATCTCTCATCCTCCAGAAAGTTCGAGCAATTAAATTCATTCTCCTTCAATATCTTTTGAAACGAACGAAAATTAAAAAGAAATAAAACGGCTACTTGAACGGTTGTCCAATACACTCATTCGTAAATAATAACGAATGCTCGACAATTTTTTTCTTTTTTTTTTCGCTTTTTTATCCACGATTGAAAAATATTAAGTCGGAATTGATATCTGAGAGGAGTTTCCAATTCCATTAGCTTGGAGGAGCTTAGAGATCGGGCGCAGCGAGCAGATTTTTTAATTCCAGTCTAAAAAAAAAAAAAAGATGAAAAAAAAAAGATGAAAAAAAAAAAAAATGTTATCTTGGTAGAAGGAAGAATGGTGATGCTGGAAATATCACGGAAATTATTTGGGAGAAGGAGAGGGAGAGAAGGAGAGGGAGAGATGGAGAGGGAGAGAAGGAGAGGGAGAGAAGGAGAGGGAAAGAAGGAGAGGGAGAGAAGGAGAGGGAGAGAAGGAGAGGGAGAGTAAAAGATGGAGAGAGGGAGAGGGAGAGAAAGAGAGGGAAAGAAGGAGAGGGAGAGTAGGAGAGGGAGAGAAGGAGAGGGAGAGTAGGAGAGGGAAAGAAGGAGAGGGAGAGTAGGAGAGGGAAAGAAGGAGAGGGAGAGAAGGAGAAGGAGAGGGAGAGGAGAGGGAGAGAAGGAGAGGGAGAGAAGGAGAGGGAGAGTAAAAGATGGAGAGAGGGAGAGGGAGAGAAAGAGAGGGAAAGAAGGAGAGGGAGAGTAGGAGAGGGAGAGAAGGAGAGGGAGAGTAGGAGAGGGAAAGAAGGAGAGGGAGAGTAGGAGAGGGAAAGAAGGAGAGGGAGAGTAGGAGAGGGAAAGAAGGAGAGGGAGAGAAGGAGAAGGAGAGGGAGAGGAGAGGGAGAGAAGGAGAGGGAGAGAAGGAGAGGGAGAGAAGGAGAGGGAGAGTAGGCAAGGGAGAGAAAGAGAGGGAGAGAAGGAGAGGAAGAGTAGGAGAGGGGGAGAAGGAGAGGAAGAGTAGGCGAGGGAGAGAAGGAGAGGGTAGATAGATGGATGGATGGATAGACAAATGGATGAATAGATAGATAAATAGATGGATAGGTAGGTAGATTGACTAATAGATATTGATAGATGGATAGACAGATAGATAGATAAAATGTGACGAGGAAAAAGAAGAGAGAGAGAGAGAGAGAGAAAGAGAGAGAGAGAGAAAGAGAGAGAGAGAGAGAGAGATTATACCACCCGCGAATCCTGCTTCAGAAAATGAAATATTGGTATAAAAAAAAATCCAATCAAGCTCACTTTATGCAAATGAAAAGGAAATCTTTCACTGACATATTCCCTCACTGCGTCACGTCTGACGTCACTCCCCCCCCCCCCCCCTTCTCGATATCTAAATATCAAAAAAGGACACCGATGACTCACGGCTCTGAATTGAAAGTAGCAATCCCTTCTCCCTCAGAATCCCAGTGCTTTAAAACCAGTGCTCGTGTTGTGTCAATCGAAAATGCAGCTTTAAAAGTCTCAGGATTAATCCCCATGTTTCATGACTCTCCGTGAATCATCCGGGACGTAAACGAGAGCACTGTCCTCTCCCAAAACAAAAGCCTCGTCTTACAATGAGCGTGATGCTTTCATTCACGCGCGAACATCCTTCATTTACATACTCGGTCAAGGCACTGAATGGAATCACGCACACACGCACACACACACACACACACGCTGTATTGTCTCTTTTCATGTGCTTCCTTTTTTCTTTCTTCCTTTATGGCGATGGAGCACCTCCTCCTTTTCCTCTTCCTTTTCCTACTTCCTTTTCCTCTTCCTTTTTCTTTTCCTCCTAGCTTCCTATCTACTCTCCCTCCTCTCCCTCCTCTTCCTGGTTCTTTCATCTCTCTCTTCCTTGTTTGTTCAACGTCTTCGCTCTTATATCCTCCTTCTCCTCTTTCTTTTCCTCTTCTTTCTCTTCCTCCTCCGTCTTCTCTGTTTCATTTTCTTCTCTTCCTCCTCCTCGTCCTCCTTCGTCGCCTTCTCTTTATATAATCTTCATTTCTCACACTCCTCTTGCTTCTCTTTCTTCTCTGCTCCTCTTTTCGACTTGACTTTTTTTCCTATTCCTCCTCCTTTCCCATCCCAGCCTTCGCGTTATCTTATTTTATTCTTCTTCCTCCTCCTCCTCCTACTCTTCCCCCTCCTTTTCATTCTTCTTCTCTTCATTTTCCTTTTCCCTCTCCCTCCCCCTTCCCTTCCTCCTCCTCCTCCTCTTTCTCCTCCTCATCATCATCGTCGTCGTCGTCGTCGTATTCATCATCATCATCGTCGTCGTCGCCATCATCATCGTCATCATCATCATCATCATCGTCATCATCAGCATCAGCATCGTCGTCGTCGTCATCATCATCGTCATCATCATCATCGTCGTCGTCATCATCATTGACATCATCATCGTCATCATCGTCGTCATCATCGTCATCATTATCATCGTCATCATCGTCATCATCATCGTC
>NC_061836.1:33241077-33246077 GCF_019202785.1 Penaeus chinensis
ATGAAAAAAGACGATCTGGCAACCGAGCGGAAGCAGTCGATTCAACGCCGCGCAAAAGCGAAATGTCGAGCCGTTTCCCATTCGATCAAAATCACGGAAGATTATACGCTTACATCTCTATAGCAAGTCATTATGGCCCCATTTTCGTGCAGTTGTCCTCATTCTGTTCGGGTTTGTGATGGACGAGTCGTTTTAGCGAAGCGAGGAGAGGACGACTGTTTCTGCGTTCGTTTGCGTGTGATTCGGGCTTCGTTTCGTCCGTTTGGTCTGTTTAGAATGAGTTAATATTGTGACTTATTTGTATGTGCTTTGTTTTCGTTTTTTGTTTTTGGGATGTGTGTGAGATTCGTTAATAACGCGACTCTATGAATGTTTTCTGTTCATTTTCTGTTAGTCTTTCTTTCCAAGGCCAGCGTAAATTTGAATCTATTGGTCGTGCAATATATAAGGGGCTTTGTGTACATCACGCTTTTTGCAACATAATGGTCCCACCTGCCGTCGAGCACAATAAGCGCAACAGAAACTAAACAATTTATTTGCTGAGAACATATACAACTCCCTGTGTGTTAAGTAAACCTCACTACTTCAGTCAGGAAACACTAAAGTATATACAGACTGTAATTTCATATTTGTGTATACCGTAATAGAAAAAAGAAAAAGGAAACAAAGAGAACGAGAAAAAAACGAAATAACGAAGAAAAGAAACATCCACCCATGTAACGAGACACGGATCTAACTGCCTCGTCTCCCGCCAGGGGGACAACCACGCCCAAACTACGGACTTTCTGTTCTGATAATTACCTAATTTTTCCCCCTTTCCCCACGCCCCTTCGGATACATCCCGACTGCGCAGGGCCTGGGGTAGATATATAAAGATCTTTTTTGTTTTGTTAATATCTTCAAATATGGTAGGAATTTCTTTCAGTTTATTCTTATTTTATTTTTGTTAGATACTACGGTTTTGTGAAATGGTAGTTTAGAATTGTTACCGAGTTAGGTTATGTGGGGAAACCTCTTATTTTTCGAAGCTTATAGAGTTTGCTTTAAGGCGGCTTAGAAATATCCGTATTTCTCTTTTTATTAACTCTGATATTTTTCGCTCAATCTTACACCATTCTTCCGTCATCAACGACGAAAATCTAATAAAACACTCAGAAAACATTTAATTTCTTTCACCTCTTTTCCCTCCTCGTAATTTATAAAGGTCACTCCTTCCACACCTCCCCCCCAAAAAAACAACAAAAAAAAACGCACATGAATTCCCCGAAATGCAAATATTCCTCATTACAATTAAGAACACAAAAAAAAAAAATAATAATAATAACTCTTAGGACTTCCATCCAGACATCTTCCATCTCAAAATCTTATCTCCTTCCAAAAAAAAACAAAAAACAAAAAAAAGACGCGAACGAATTCATTTTCCCCTCTTATTTCGGCCGCCCTCGTTTTCTCCTGAAGCTGAAATCACATTCCAGCTTCATTAACTATTCCTTTTACAACTTTTGACTTCGTAAAAGCAAATGTTTAGCCTCCCTTAATGTACCCAAGTCAGGTGCCTCGACTCCTGCCTTCTGAGAGACTACGCAATGGGGCTCCGGGCCGGACGGGAGGGCGCTGGCCCGCTTGTTAGGCCTTATTTTTGTCTCTTTCTCCTCTTCCTCTTTCTCTTCGAGTTTTCCTTCTTCTCCTTCTTCTTCGTTTTTTTATGTTTACTTCTCTGTTTCCTTTTTTATTATTATCATATCAATATGTTAATAGTAGTAGTAGTAATAGTAGTAGTAGTAGTAGTAGTAGTAGTATCATTATTATTATTATTATTATCATTATCATTATCATTATTATTATCATTGTTATAATTATAATTCTCATTTATTTTTTTCTTTCTCCTTTTTTCTTCTACTTCTTGTCCTCTTTCTCATCTTCTTCTCCTGCCTGTTCTTTTCCTGCTTCTTCATCTCCTTTTCTTCTTCCCTTTCTCAGTCCCCTTCTTCTTCTTGTATTATTTCTCATCTCCCTCTCATGCTACTTTTTCTTCTTCTTCTTCTTCTTCTTCTTCTTCTTCATCTTCTCCTCCTTTCTCTTCTTCCCTTTCTCTGTCTCCCTCTTCTGCTTCCTCGTCCTCCTCCTCATTACCTATCACCCTCCTCTTCTCATCCCAATTCTCACTCTCCCTCCCCAGTTCTATCCATCTATCTATTTATTTGTCTATCGACCCATCCATCCCTCTCTATAAGCATCCATCAATCTCCATTTTGCTTCTTTCCCGTGCCTTTGCCATGCGCCGTCAGCAATGCGGAAAAAAATCTCATCTCGGAATGGACGGGTTGCAGGGGAAAAAAAAAAAAAAATTAAATAAACAAATATTAAAAACAAACTCTTCTCTTTTTCACTGCTCCTATTAGTCCTTCTTTATTTCTTTATCTAACTCTCTAGCTGTCTATTTGCCTATCTATCTACCTGTCTGTCTATATCTCCCGGTATCCACCTGTCTGTATATTGCTCTATCTTTCTCTCTTTCTTTATATCACTCTTTCTTTGTTGTTTTTATCTGCTTATCTATTTTTTATTTCCCTGCCTTCTACTTCTTTCTGTCTTTCAATATATCTATCTGTCTATCAGTATTTCTATCCAATGCCTGTATATCTATATATCTGTGTATCTATCTATTGTCTATCTATCTGGCTATCTGTCTGTTTATCTATCTATCCATTGTCCAGCTATCTGTCTATCTGTTGTATATCTATCTATCCATCTATCTATCTATCTAATTATCTATCTATTGTCTATCTGTCTACCTATGTATTTATCTATCTGTCCGTTTATCTATCAACCTATTTACCTGTCTATTTACCTACCTATCAGTCAAAAAATAATACGAATAGATTTATCTGCATACGGTTTAAATTTCCTTGTTATACGTTATAAGGCAAACTTTAATATCGAAATGAAGAGAAAACAAAATTGTAAAAGTAAATGAAACAGCATTTAGTAAATTGAAAATAATCATCACCATTTGTGTTGCCTTTTTCTCTCATGAGTTCCGACCGTATATTAAAAAAAAAAAAAAAAAAAAAAAAAAAAAAAAAAAAAAAAAAACTACGGGTTCTCTTTAACGAAATGGCCCATTCACTCTCTTCCCCTCCCCCCCCCCCTCGTCCCCGCTCCTCCCCTCTCTTCTTCCCCAACCGTTCCTCATCTTCCTGTTCCTTCCTTTTACTACTCTCCCCTCTCTCCACCTTTTCCCCCATCCCCTCTCTTCACTCTTTCCTCTCTCTTTCCTCTCTCTGCTCTTTCCTCTCTCTCTTTCCCCTTTACGTCCTCTCCCCTCTCTCTATTCTTTTCCTCCTTTTCCCTCTCTCCACCCCTTTCCTCCTCCTCCTCTCTTCGCTCTTTCCCCCTCTCCCCTCTCTCCCCTCCCCCCTCTCCCCTTTTGTCATTCCCCTCTTTTGCTCCCTCTCCTCACCTCTGCCTTTCCCCTTGTTTTCTCTTCCCTAACTTCTCCCCAATAATCTTCCTTCCTCCCTCCTTGCCCCCCCCTCCTCCCCACTACCTTCCTTCCTCCCCTCTCATTTACTCCTCTTTCTCCTTTTTCCTCTGCCCATCCCCCACCTACCCTCGACGCCTCCCCCTCCCCAGCCTCTACCCTCTTCTTCCCGTATGAATCTCCCTTCCCTTCTTCCCTCCCTCGCCCCCTCCCCCTCTTCCTCCCTCCCTCTTCCTCCCTCCCTCTCCTTAACCCCTCATCTTCCCTTTGGGCCTTCCCCTCCCCAATTCCCTTCTCCCGCTCCCTTTAACACCCTCCCCTCCTCTCCTTCCCCTCACTCTCCCCACCTCCCGTTCTCCTCCCTGCTTCACACTCCCCTCTTTCCCCTTCTCCCCTTCCCCTCATTGTCCCCTCCTACCCTATCCTTTCTCCCTACCCTCTTCCCCCTTTCCCCTCCTCCCCTTCCTTCCCCTTCCCCTCCCCTCCCCCTCCCCCTCCCCTCCCCCCCTCCCCTCTTCCCTCTTTCCCCTTCTCCCCTTCCCCTCATTCTCCCCTCCTCCCCTACCCTTCCCCCTACCCTCTTCCCCCTTTCCCCTCCTACCCTTCCTTCCCCTCCTCTCCCTCCTTCCCCTCCCCTCCCCCTCCCCTCTTCCCTCCTCCCCCTCCTTCCCTTCCTCCCCCTCCTTCCCCTCGCCTCTTTCCCCTTTCCCCTCCTCCCCCTCCTTCCCCTCCCCTCCCCTCCCCACAGTACATTAAGGCGAAGCCCAAGATTACAGCTGTACTACCAGTACACAAGCCCCTCTCACCATCCATTATGTTAATTAATTCACTTCTTTCTTTCTTTATTTCTTTGCTTTTATATTTCCCTCTTCTGTGTTTTTCTTTTTTTCTTCTTCTTCGAATAAGAACAGTTTTTAAATTGGTTCCATTAAGACTTAGGAACTTCCTCTCTGGTGTTTAGTGCTTTTAGGTCTAATTACCTGATGAAAGTTCTTCATTTCCGTAAAGTAATGGGGTGAAATATGCTGTTCATGAGAACTTTTTTTTTTTTCAAAGAACGAGTTGTATTTTTACTGTTATCACTTTTATTATCAGCATTGTCATTATTACTTTTATTATCACTATCAGTTAACTCCTTTTATGTTATACCTGCTATATCATCATTATCATAATTATTATCATCGTCATCATCATAATCAACATTATCATCTTAATTATCATAATCTTCATCATCTTCATCACCACTAGCACCATCATCACCATCATCATCACCATCACCAACATCATCACCATCACCAACATCATCACCATCATCATTACCATCTCAGTATAAGCATTTTGGATGAAGGAAAATCGAGTAAAAATACATGAATAAACAAACACTTGCTCCCCATTAGTACATGTTCATTACCTATGCTCATAAGCTACGGCATTTGGAGAAAAAAAAATATCTGAGCGAAGGGGAGAGAGAAGATAAGACTGGATAAAAATGGAAAGATGAAAGGATTGGAAGCAA
>NC_061836.1:33256077-33261077 GCF_019202785.1 Penaeus chinensis
ATTATCACTATTATTATTATCATTATTATTATTATTATTATCATCTTTATTATCATCATCATTATTATTATCGTTATCATTGCTTTCATCATTATCATCATCATCTCTGTTTTTACTATCCCAACTGGCGTTATTATCATTCGCATTATCATTATTACTATCATTACCATTATCATTTTTGTTTTCCTATCTACTCCTATCATCATCTGCATTACCAAAGTCATTATCAATTTCATTATCATTCTTACCGTTTTTCTCACTTCTCGAGAATGTTGGTCACGATAATGTACGTGTGACTGAGTTTACACAATTAATGCCATCACATGACTTTACACAATTCATTCCATCACAAGTTTTCTTCTATATCGTTATACACAGCCGTAAAATAACACGCACATTATCAGAAGCGTTGGCACAGTATCGTACATCCCTCCCTCACACAGTTACGTCGAGACAATATAGATTTTAGCAACAGCAAGTCATAAGGTAGGAGGGGTAGGACGAACGATCTTAACATCGCTTAAGAATTATCCCAAAACCTCCGTAGTTTGTAAGTCAAGGGGTTATTCTGAGACTCAAAGGTAAAGAATGCTTTGGGTTACATTAAAACAGAACCAAAGAAGGGAGAAAACAAAAAATAAAAAAATTTTTAAAAAAAAAATAAAAAAAAAAATTTTTTCCCAAAAAATAAAATTTTTTTGTTTAATTTTTTTTTAAAACCAAACAAAAACAAAAAAAAAAAAAGGGCAAAAAAAAAAAAAAAAAAAAACAAAAAAACACAAAAAAAAAAAAAAACACAAAAAACCCACAAAAACACACCCCACAAAAACCACACCACAAAAAAAACGGCAAAAACCCAAAAAAAACAAAAAAAAGCCACAAACCCCACACCCAAACCAAACAAAACAACACACCCCCCACCCAAACCCGAAAAAACACAGAAAAACACAAAACCCACAAAAACCCCCCACACAACACCCCAAAAACCAAACAAAAAAAAACCGAAAAAAACACCACAACAGAACCAAAACCCAAAAACCCCCCCAAACAACCCAACAAAAAAAACAACAAAAAGCAAAAAACAACACAACACGCAAAAACCCAAAACCCCAAAAACGGGGGACAACCCAAAAAGGAAAAAACAAACACCAAAAAAAAAAAGGGGAAAAAAAACCAAAAAAACCAAAAAAACAAAAAAAAAAAAAAAAACCCCCCCCAAAACGCAAAACCAAGGGAAAAAAAAAAAAAGGAAAAAAAAAACCCGCCAAAAAAACCCCAAAAAAAGGGGAAAAAAAAAAACCCCCAAAAAAACAAAAAAAGGGGGAAAAAAAAAAAAAGGGGAAAAAAAAAAAAAAGGGGGAAAAAACACAAAAACAAAACAAAAAAAACCAAAAAAACCACCAGCAAAACCCCCCAAAAAAAAACCACAAAAACCCAAACCCACACCCCCCCCAAAAACACAAAAAAAAAAACCCCCACAAAAAAAAACCCCAAAACCCCCAAAAAACAAAAACCACACACAAAAAACCCCACACAACACAAAACAAAAAAAAAAAAAAAAACAACCCAGAGAAAAAAACCCCCAAAAAAAAAAAACAAAAAAAAAAAAAAAAAAAAAAAAAGAAAACGGGAAGTGAGCTCTCTTCTAAGCATATGGAATCGAAAAGTAAACCTTAAGCCTTTTGATCCGAGTTTTTTGTCGAGGGGTGTGGAAATTGGAGGTGGAGGGGAAGGGAAGCGGAAGGGGCATGGGTAAGGGGTACAGGGGCCCCAGGGAAGGGGGGGGTCGGGGGGGGACATGGGTGAGGCGTAAGGGGTAAGGGACCAGGGAAGGGGTAGGGGTACGGAGGGGGAAGGAGGCTCGGGGGAGGGGAAAGGGCGGGAGAGGGTCGCAAGGGGGGGGAGATGGGGAGCAGGAGAGGGACGGGCTACGGAGATACGAGGCCATGGGAGGGGAGCTGACGGGGGGGGGCATGAGAGGGGAAGGGGAAGGGGTAAGGGGGGGGCTTGGTGGGGTTTTTTTAATGGCCGGGCCTAAGCCCGAGAAATTGGGGGTTTTTTTTCTTCCCCCAGCATCGCTTATGGACCCGTTTATGCGTGCGCTTTGGCGTATGGAAGGGGTGGGGAGGGAAAGGAGAGGGGGTGAGGGAGAGGAAGAGATGGGACGGAGGGAGGGAAAGAAGAGGGGGGTGAGGGAGAGGAAGAGAAGGGACGGAGGGAGGGGGAGGGTGGGAGGGAGAGAAGGAGAGGAAAAGAAGGGAGGGGTGATTGAAGGAGAAAGGGAGGGAGGGAGGGAGAAGGAGAGGAAGAGAAAGTGGGGAAGAGTGATGGAGGGAGAGGGAGAGGAAGAAAACGGATGGAGGAAGGGAGGCGGAGAGGAAGAGGAAGAGAAGGGGGTGATTGAAGGAGAAAGGGAGAGAGGGAGAGGAAGAGAAGGGGGAGAGGGAGAGAAGGGGGGTGATTAAGGGAGAAAGGGAAGGTGGGAGAGAGGAAGAGAAGGGAAGGGGTTGAGAAAGTGAGGGAGGGATGGAGAGAGAGTGGGAGAGGAAGAGAAGTAGAGGAGTGATTGAGAGAGTGAGGGAATGAAGGAGAGTTGGAGAGAGAGGGAAAAAGGAAGAGAAGGGGAGAAGGAATTGAGTGATTGAGGGAGTGAGGGAGTGAGGGAGGGAGGGAGAGAGACAGAGAGAGAGAGACACAGAGAGAGAGAAAGACAGACAGACAGACAGAGAGAGAGAGAGAGAGAGAGAGAGAGAGAGAGAGAGAGAGAGAGAGAGAGAGAGAGAATAAGAGAGAGGGGGGAGAGAGAGAATAAGAAAGAGAGAGGAGAGAGAGAGAGAGAGAGAGAGAGAGAGAGAGAGAGAGAGAGAGACAGAGAGAGAGAGAGAGAGAGATAGAGAGAGAGATAGAAAGAGAATAAGATAGTGATATTGAGGAGACAGACAAAGACAGAAACAGACAGACAGACAAAAATAGAGGAGTGCACGACCAGAAAGGGTAGAGAACACATCCATAATTCCAAAATAATCCGGTTTCCAATTCCGGGTTTTAGATCACACGTTATATGACTTCCTCTCTTCTCATAGTTTCGACAAATCCGGTTCACGAGATAATAATTCTCTCCAAAATTCAAAAATGCTCAGAAGAAGGAATATCAATATACATTTCTAACCGCGTATCATAAATTTTCTTGGTATTCGTATAAAGGGATTTCCAGGGAATTTCAGGGGAGTGCCACCGAGAGAGATGGCGCGACCTTTACCTGTCCGAGACTCAGATTGCAAAGCTAGTCAGTCCATTTCGTCCCTAACCTGTCGTGAAATACTCCTGCTCTCGGGTCCCTACCTGGTCCCGGGTTTCCAGTTCCCACGTCGCGAGTGACAGACAGGTCGCTCTCTTTCAGTTTTGTGTGGCTGACACTTGGTGAAAATAAAGCACATGCGTATTGAAACATATTCATGTATGTAATGTATAGATACACACAAGTACGAATACAGGTACACAGACATACATATAAATGCACACATAATATATACGCAGGTATACGCATGCATAATCGGGAAGACATTTACAGTAATTTCATCTATAATTATTAATCGATCCTTTCAAAGTCCTGCTGTTTTATCTTGGCACTTAGCACGCACAAACAAACAAACATACGCACACAATCACACACATATACACGTACAAACAAACAAACGCACACACATACAGTCTAACAGAAAGAGAGAAAGAAAATAAGGAAAGAAAGAGAAAATAAGAAAGAAAAAAAAAGGAAAGAGCCATAGACTGAGTACATAAATAACACGCAACGAGACGAACAGTGTATAAGAGAGAGACAGAAATAGCGAGCATGGAGGAAGGGAAGGAAGGCAGGAAGGCAGGAAGGAGGGGGAATCCTCACTCCAGGAAATCTGCAGACTCGAAGTGTCTAAGACTCAGTCAGGGAAGCGGGGTTGGCTGAGGATGTGTTAACTGCGGGTTTGGTCAAGGATGAAGTTGGTGGGGGGGGAGAGGGGGGGAAGAGAGAGAAAGAGAGGGAAAGAAGGAGAGAGGCGGGAAGGAAGAGAGGGATAGAAGGGAGAGAGGGGGGAGGGAAGACAGAGAAAGAGAGGAAAAGAGGGAAGAAGGGAGAGAGGGGGGAGGGAAGACAGAGAAAGAGAGGGAAAGAGGGAAGAAGGGAGAGAGGGGGGAGGGAAGAGAGAGAAAGAGAGGGAAAGAAGGAAGAAGGGAGAGAGGGGGGAGGGAAGAGAGGGATAGAAGGGAGAGGGAAGAGAGAGAAAGAGAGGGAAAGAGGGAAGACGGGAGAGAGGGGGGAGGGAAGAGAGAGAAAGAGAGGGAAAGAGGGAAGAAGGGAGGGAGGGGGGAAGGAAGAGAGGGATAGAGAGGAGAGGGAAGAGAGAGAAAGAGATGGAAAAAGGAAGAAGGGAGAGGGAAGAGAGAGAAAGAGATGGAAAAAAGGAAGAAGGGAGAGGGAAGAGAGAAAAAGAGAGGGAAAAGGGGAAGGAGGGATATAGGAGAGAGGGAAGAGAGAGAAAGAGATGGAAAAAGGAAGAAGGGAGAGGGAAGAGAGAAAAAGAGAGGGAAAAGGGGAAGGAGGGATATAGGAGAGAGGGAAGAGAGAGAAAGAGAGGGAAGGAAGGAAGAGAGAGAAAGAGAGGGAAGAAAGGAGGGAGGGGGTGGGAGAGAGGGAAGGAAAAAAAACAAGAGGAGAGAGAGAGGGAAGAAGGGAGAGAGGGGGGAGGAAAGAGAGAGAAAGAGAGGGAAAGACAAAAGACAATAGGAGAGAGAAAGGGAAGGAGGGAGAGAGGGAGAGGAAGGCATTCGAGAGGGATAGTTAGTGAGGGAGGGAAGGAATTAGGAAGGGAAGGAGGGAATTAGGGAGAGAAGGAGGAGAGAGAGAGAGAGAGCGAGGGAGAGGGAGAGAAAGAGAAAGAGAGAGAGATAGAGAGAGAGAGAGAGAGAGAGAGAGAGAGAGAGAGAGAGAGAGAGAGACATACAGA
>NC_061836.1:33288577-33291077 GCF_019202785.1 Penaeus chinensis
CACAGATACAGACACGGGAACACAAACACAGACACACAGAACACACAAGGGCCCCGAACACCATCAAATATTAATCCAATCACACATCAGATAATTGACTCGCTGTGTATACGGTTCCTCGCATCGACCCGCTGCTCGTGAGGTGTCCTGGACTCGGTTCGCGATTTGTGGTGGATCTCTCTGGCTGGAGGTTATTTTCTTAAGATAAGTGAGGGGAACGGGAAGAGGAGGAGGGGGGGGGAGGGGAGGAGGGGAGAGGAGGAGGAGGAGGAATAAGAAGAAAAGAGAATAACAGGAGAAGGATGAGGGCTAGGAGGAGGAGGTGGAGGAAGAAGAAGATGAAGAAGAGAAGGAAAAGGAGGAGAAGGAGGAGGAAAGGAAATGGAAGGAACCGGTAATAGAGGGTGGAAGCGAGGAAGAGAGGTGGAGGAAAAAGAGAGAGAAGAGGAACGGGAGGAAGAAGAAAATGAGGAAGAGATGGAACAGAAGAAGTTAAAGGCTGAAAGGACGCCGAGGAGGCGAATAATAAAAAAAAAAAAGGGAAAAAAAGGAGAGAGAAATAGAAAGGAAAGGAAAGCAAACAGAAACGTCCTTCAGAATCCAACCGAAAAGCAGAAAACCGCTCTAACCCGAAGCTCAATTAGCGGCAACAGTTGGAAGATTCTGAATTAATTACGTCATTCCTTTCATGCGCCGGAGTCCTCTTGACGACACACACCTGTTGACAAGATGGATGAAATAAAACGCACTTACGACCACGGGGCTGCGAGAGTGCGTGACCCCAGGACTTTATCGCCCGAATCATAACTCAGGTCGTGAAGTGAAATGTGTATATAGATATCATATGAGTTATGGAGTCTTTAGAGCATTGTTAGAGAGATAATTCCCAAGAGCTGTTTGGGGAAAGGAGGATCTTATTTTTTATACATGAATGGAGATGATTTTGATATATGTCGTTATGCACATGTGCTTACGTGCGTATTCGAACTTTAAGCACCAGGTTTTAGATATAGTTACGTAGCCCTCTGTTTGTAAGAGGGAGGAATTGTTTTGATTGATCATTTTTTGTTTTTTCTGTTTTTTTTCTTATAGAAAGCCACCTTCAGACGACACGCATTAAATGCAGACCCAATCCTTTGGGTATGAACTTATTAAAATAGAATTATATCGAATCTGAAGTTATGACAACGTGGTGAGAAAAGGCTAAAACTTTGATGTCAAATGTTCGAGGAATTCTGGGGCGCATAATAACTCAAATATAGTGGTCAACTTGTTTTCCCTGGAAATCTTTTGGCTTTCTGAAAAAAAATAATGGGGTTCGTGTAATGCATACATAACGATACATGACGACGTTAATGCACAAATTCGGCGAAATGAATGATAAGTTACCCTCGTAAATTGAGAGAAAAAAATCCAATACGTGACAGCTGCAAATGTTGCATTGCAATCGGTGCCTCTTGAACGGCAACAGATCCCAGCTCGCAGGCATATATTGCAATAACTCTAGTTTGACAAAAGCTCAAGACTCCTTGAATCGAGACGGAACAAATTACTCTTCTGTTAACTTTGGGAGAGGCACCGGCAACTCCATATGCATATTTGAGAGTAGCGAAACGACCTCTGATGACCGAAGCCTGGAATCGCTAATGACCTACTTGTCCTCCCCCCTCCCCCCTCCCCCTCTTTTCCTCCCTCGTTAAATCCCAACAACCATTTTATTAAAGTCCGCTTGTAGCTGATTGCTCCCTGAGTGCAGTTTGCAACCAGGATTTCTCGGGCAAGACAAAGAGAAGGGAGGGAGGGAGGGAGGGAGGGAGAGGTTCCTGGGAAGGGGGGTGGGGAAGGGGGAGAGAATGCAGTCATTAGAGGGGGGGAGGGGGAGGGAGCTAAGAGGGGAGAGGATACAGTCATTAGGGGAGGGGGAGGGGGAGAGGGTGCAGGCATTAGGGTAAGGGAGAGAGGGAGGGGTAAGGGAGGAGGGAAGGACGTTGCAAGAGCGAGGGGGCCAAGGTAATTTCGAGATTTAAGTAATAATCCTCTGGTTCTCTCAAGACAATCCTTTAGTTTCACTTCAGGGGATTTCCGTCTCGCACAGAACCTGGGATTAAATTAAAGGAAAAGATACCCCCGAGGAGACTTTTTTTTTGCTCAGTTTCCCCTTAAACAAACGAAGGGTGAAATGCGACTTGTATTTCTCGACCACAAAGAGGCTATAAATCTGGAAATTTGTTGGTCAACTATCGCGTGGCTACACTGCGCTCTAAATTCTACGGGAATGTTCACATAACATTTCACTGTTTCAGAAGTTTCATGAATTCCCTTCGCACTTTGCTGTTATCTCTGGAAACTTTTCTCTATTTCCCCCCGAGACTTTGCTTTTATTCCATTATAAGTTTTATTTGCCAAATGCGTCTCTCGTTCTTTCATGCGAGTTATGCATCTGAGTTTGCATTTACATATCTAAACATACTTTTGCATTTCTTTGGGAGACGCAGGATTT